>NW_026911067.1:0-14404 GCF_963692335.1 Osmerus eperlanus | reverse complement strand
AGCAGGCATCTTCCAGAAATCCTATTTCCTGGACCGCGTTTCCCATCATGCCGTGCTCCCAGTCCCCACATTAGCAGACCACCAGGGCTGCTGAGACAAATCTCTGAAGCGTGATTGGATTCCCTTTTCAGTACCGCCTCCGACCCGATCACAGACTCGTCTCATCTGAGAGGGGGAGAGAGGGAGCGAGCGAGGGAGGGAGAGAGGAGGAAGGGGGGAGAAAGAAGGGGGGAAAGGGGGTGAAAAGGAGAGAGGGAAAGGGGAGAGGGAAAGGGGAGAGGGCAAGGGGAGAGGGGGAGAGAGGGAGAGGGGGAGAGGGGGAGAGAGGGAGAGGGGAGAGAGGGAGAGGGGGACAGAAGATTGCGGGGGATGAAGGCAATAAAGGAGACAAAGGATCTGTAAAAAGGGTAGCAAGAGAATAGAGGGGGGAGAGAGGGGGAGAGAGGGGGAGAGAGGGGGAGAGAGGGGGAAAGAGGGGGAGAGAGGGGGAGAGAGGGGGAGAGAGGGGAGAGAGGGGGAGAGAGGGGGAGAGAGGGGGAGAGAGGGGGAGAGAGGGGGAGAGAGGGGGAGAGAGGGGGAGAGAGGGGGAGAGAAGCAGGATGGTGGCCAATGCAATGAATAGAGTATGTTGAAAAAAAAAGATGGAAAATTGAAGAGCCTTGTCAATTCAGAAACAATTTCACCCTTTCTATTCTGTACATAGATCAGCTACCATACTCCCTGTCTGCCAACCAAAGTACTTCATACTGTACTGACTGAGTTGTGTGTGTGTTGGTGAGAAATATGGGTTGATTCCATCACAGGTCACACAAAGTATCCTTGTGTCTGTGTGGTGACTGCTGAGCTGAGGCGACAGCGTCAGAGGAGGTAAATAGCGTGCACATCAAGATGAGCAGTCAATCTACCAAACTCACACCGAAGAAAAGTAACTAAACAGTCACAACGGTTTGTTTTGTCTTGTCGCAGTCTGTTACATCCGTTAGGCCAGGGCCATGTGACGTCTCACATGACTGGGTGGGTAGCATGCGGGTGCACATGACTTGAATGATTCATTTCTCGGATGATGCCGGTACGACAGAGCTGTGCCAGGGGGAGTTATCCAGGGGGAGTTATGCAGGGGGAGTTATCTAGGTGGAGTTATCCAGGGGGAGTTATCCAGGGGGAGTTATGCAGGGGGAGTTATCTAGGTGGAGTTATCCAGGTGGAGTTATCCAGGGGGAGTTATCCAGGTGGAGTTATCCAGGTGGAGTTATACAGGGGGAGTTATCCATGTGGAGTTATCCAGGGGGAGTTATACAGGGGGAGTTATCCAGGGGGAGTTATCCAGGGGGAGTTATCCAGGGGGAGTTATGCAGGGGGAGTTATCTAGGTGGAGTTATCCAGGTGGAGTTATCCAGGGGAGTTATCCAGGTGGAGTTATCCAGGTGGAGTTATACAGGGGGAGTTATCCATGTGGAGTTATCCAGGGGGAGTTATCCAGGGGGAGTTATCCAGGGGGAGTTATCCAGGGGGAGTTATCCAGGGGGAGTTATCCAGGTGGAGTTATCCAGGGGGAGTTATCCAGGGGAGTTATCCAGGGGGAGTTATCCAGGGGGAGTTATCCATGTGGAGTTATCCAGGGGAGTTATCCAGGTGGAGTTATCCAGGTGGAGTTATCCAGGTGGAGTTATCCAGGTGGAGTTATCCAGGGGAGTTATCCAGGGGGAGTTATCCAGGGGGAGTTATCCAGGTGGAGTTATCCAGGGGAGTTATCCAGGGGGAGTTATCCAGGGGGAGTTATCCAGGTGGAGTTATCCAGGGGGAGTTATCCAGGGGGAGTTATCCAGGGGGAGTTATCCAGGTGGAGTTATCCAGGTGGAGTTATCCAGGGGGAGTTATCCAGGGGGAGTTATCCAGGGGGAGTTATCCATGTGGAGTTATCCATGTGGAGTTATCCAGATGGAGTTATCCAGGTGGAGTTATCCAGGGGGAGTTATCCAGGGGGAGTTATGCAGGGGGTGTTATCTAGGTGGAGTTATGCAGGGGGAGTTATCCAGGTGGAGTTATCCAGGGGGAGTTATCCAGGTGGAGTTATCCAGGTGGAGTTATCCAGGGGGAGTTATCCAGGGGGAGTTATCCAGGGGGAGTTGAGCGTAGAAAACCTCCATGTTGCTTAGAGATCCAGCACGGTGCCAACAGACATGCCAGTCGACGGGGGTAGCTTTTCAACCAGCGGAAGCCTCCTGTGGGCACCTGGCCCCACATTACACCCCTGGCAGCAGGAGGGGGGGGGGGGCTCTGGGTAGGGTGCCTGGGTGTATTCTATATGTTCTACCTGGCTCTGGTGTCCAGTTTAATTTGCTTCAGCTTTTCAATATATTTCTATGGATTTTGCAGAGAGAGGCGTTTTGTGTGAATCAATAAGGGTTCTGCTGTGTGCCGGGGCTGTAATCCAGGGACTTTGGGACTGGGCCAAAGCAAACTGAACGAAATGAATACTACAATACGAATGTATTCAGGGTCATCAACTTTAGGGTCAAAGTTCAAAGGATCTGAGCCGCAAGCTCAATGTTCTGATTGTTTTTATCCTAGACTGCCTCGTCTACAGGAAGGGAATGACTCAGACCGAGCGCAGCGTTTGAGTTTAGTCAGTCGTAAGTCTGCTCCTCTCAAGCCCTGCTTCTACTGCAGAAACACTGTTATTCAGGTCATCAGCTCACCTCTATCTGACCTGTCTCCATCCCTTCATCCTTCCATCCATCCATCCTTTTGTCCTTCCCTCTATCCATCCACCCGTCTATCCATCTATCCTTCTATCCCACCCTCCGCCCTTCCATCCCTCCACCCTTCTATCATTCCATCGCTCTTTCCCTCCAGGTGGGCCTTCCATCTGCCAGGTGTACGGTCTGTAGGATCTTCTGGGTCATGTGACGCACGTTGGCATCCACGGCGCTGAACACCACCGCATGGCCAACAGACGCCAAACCTCGAATGAGCTGAGTTAGCATAGCATAGAACAACCTCACGAGGCAAAACAGAAACAACAACGACGACTTCTTCACAGGGAATCTATTGGCGTGGTAACAACAGCCGCCTCTCAACCTGATTACATTAGTTCCAGTTCACATGAAGGGCAGACACGGATAGGACACATTGATCTCTGGCTGTAAGCAGCGTTGTTCTGTAATAGAGGACTTTTTCCTTGGCTTTCCTTACCAGTCTAGTTTAGAGAGATAGAGAGGGGATGTTATTGCTGGGTATTTATCTGTGTATGAAAGAGAGGGAGGGAGAGAGAGAGCAAAAGCGAAAGAAATGGTGAAAAAAAATAAAAAACTGCTATTAATAATTTTCCGGTCGAGGAACCTGACTTTATCTGGAGTTGTGAGTCTTCTACCATTAAGCCTAAAGGAAATAGCCCATGGTCTCACGATGCCACAGCTAAATATACAACGTTATAAAATGGCCTTTTCAATGACTTATTTACTGATCTTTCCAGAACCCACAGACTGTTAGCCCACAGTAGGAGCTGGAGAAGGACGTTCTGGCAGAGCTGTACCTAGCCTGACAACCTGCTCCTCTTCCCTCATTAAAACGAGATGAGACACGACAACATGACGGTTCCCCAGAGCAACCCACACACACACACCACACACACACACACACCCACACACACACACCACACACCACACACACACACCTACACAGATGGCCTTTTAACTCTGGTTTGACCCCTGCCTTTTATGTCTCACTGTGTGTGGGTGTGTGTGTGTGTGTGTGGTGTGTGTGTGTGTGTGTGGTGTGTGTGTGTGTGTGGTGTGTGTGTGTGTTGGGAAGGAGGCTGTGTTGTGGATCTATGGACGAGCTTTGAAGGCCATTCTGTCAGAGAGGGGAGAGGAATGGGAGAGGAAGGGGAGAGGAAGGGGAGAGGAAGGGGGAAGAAAGTCAAGGCCCGGTCATGAACGCTCTGCCTGGACATCAAAGAGCACATCCATAGATCTACGCACGCACGCACACACGCACATTCTAACAAGGCCACATATTGAAGTGCCCACACATATTTAGAGCAGGTGTGTCTGACGTCATCTGAAGTTCACGGGATCAACTGAAAACGCAGTTCTATCCACACTACATTGATTTGACATAGGTACATGGGAAATACCTCGGCGTAACCAACAACAACACACATCCCAAAACATCCCATGTCACCCTATCCCAGGTGGGCTCGTGGCGACAGCAGAGATGTGATCTAGGTGAAGGAATGATTAAGCCCCTGCTCTGAGCTGCTCCCTCCTGCAGCTGAAGAGACACTCTTCATCCCAGAGAGTCAGAGTTCTACCCAGGAAGCACCTGATCTGCTGACACGGAGGAGAGGGGTTAGTTCTCTGTCCCGGTCTCTCTGGCGACGCTTGCGGGGCTAGATCAGAGAGAACCTGGGAGGTTTGGCTTCATCTCTGCCACAGCCCTCGTCAGACAACTGATGTCAATCCTGTCTCTTCGTGGGGTGCAAGGCATATCACTTAGACCGGTGTGTGCATGTTTATGTGTGTGTGTGTGTGTGTGTGTGTGTGTCAGAGGGACAGAGAGAGGTTTCCAGGTCCCTGGATGTGGAAAAAGAAGAGTGTGGGCTCCTCTAATGCCTAATAAGCTTTTCCAGAGCAGGACAGTCAGGGTTCATTGACTATGTCAACCAGATCCATGCTGGTGGCAGAGACAGAAAGGGAGAGGAGGAGAGAGAGAGAGAAAGAGCGAGGGGAGGCAGGAGGTGGAGAGAGAGTGTGTGATGAAGGGTGGAAGGGGATTAGAGTTGGAGATTTAGGGATGGAGAGGGAGCACGAAAGGGGGTGATGGAGGGTGGAGAGAGGGAGTCGGAGGATGGAGGGAGTGTGGGGCCTGGTGCGGACAGATAAAAGGTAATTCGGAGGTATTGCATCAGATCCTTCTCTCATCCTCAGGTCCTCAGGGTGATAGGATATGAAATACACCCCACTGCTCTTTCCTTTCTGTCTCTCTGTCTTTCTTATTCTTTCTTTCTTCCTCTCTCTTTCTGTCCTCTCATCTCTCATTCTGCATAAGCTTATACCTCTCCCACCATTCTCTTCCCCTGTGCCCTCTTTCAATTTACCTGTTGTCTTTCTCCCCTCCCCTCCCTCCCTCCATCTACAACCTCTCTCAGAACTGCACCTCGCTCAGACCATCAGGGACTCGCACCTCTCCTCCCATCCCTCCTTCCTCTGCGCCCTGCTCCAACTCCTCCTCCCACCTCCCACCTCTCCTCCCACCTCACACCTCTCCTCCCACCTCCCACCTCTCCTCCCACCTCCCACCTCTCCTCCCACCTCCCACCTCTCCTCCCACCTCACACCTCTCCTCCCACCTCACACCTCTCCTCCCACCTCACACCTCTCCTCCCACCTCCCACCTCTCCTCCCACCTCACACCTCTCCTCCCACCTCCCACCTCTCCTCCCACCTCCCACCTCTCCTCCCACCTCACACCTCTCCTCCCACCTCACACCTCTCCTCCCACCTCACACCTCTCCTCCCACCTCACACCTCTCCTCCCACCTCACACCTCACACCTCTCCTCCCACCTCACACCTCTCCTCCCCCCTCCCACCTCTCCTCCCACCTCACACCTCTCCTCCCACCTCACACCTCTCCTCCCACCTCACACCTCTCCTCCCACCTCACACCTCTCCTCCCACCTCACACCTCTCCTCCCACCTCCCACCTCTCCTCCCACCTCCCACCTCTCCTCCCACCTCACACCTCTCCTTCCACTTCCCACCTCTCCTCCCACCTCACACCTCTCCTCCCACCTCACACCTCTCCTCCCACCTCACACCTCTCCTCCCACCTCACACCTCTCCTCCCACCTCCCACCTCTCCTCCCACCTCCCACCTCTCCTCCCACCTCACACCTCTCCTCCCACCTCCCACCTCTCCTCCCACCTCACACCTCTCCTCCCACCTCACACCTCTCCTCCCACCTCACACCTCTCCTCCCACCTCACACCTCTCCTCCCACCTCCCACCTCTCCTCCCACCTCCCACCTCTCCTCCCACCTCACACCTCTCCTTCCACCTCCCACCTCTCCTCCCACCTCACACCTCTCCTCCCACCTCACACCTCTCCTCCCACCTCCCACCTCTCCTCCCACCTCACACCTCTCCTCCCACCTCCCACCTCTCCTCCCACCTCCCACCTCTCCTCCCACCTCACACCTCTCCTCCCACCTCCCACCTCTCCTCCCACCTCCCACCTCTCCTCCCACCTCACACCTCTCCTCCCACCTCACACCTCTCCTCCCACCTCACACCTCTCCTCCCACCTCCCACCTCTCCTCCCACCTCCCACCTCTCCTCCCACCTCACACCTCTCCTTCCACTTCCCACCTCTCCTCCCACCTCACACCTCTCCTCACACCTCACACCTCTCCTCCCACCTCACACCTCTCCTCCCACCTCCCACCTCTCCTCCCACCTCACACCTCTCCTCCCACCTCTCCTCCCACCTCCCACCTCTCCTCCCACCTCACACCTCTCCTCCCACTTCCCACCTCTCCTCCCACCTCCCACCTCTCCTCCCACCTCACACCTCTCCTCCCACCTCACACCTCTCCTCCCACCTCACACCTCTCCTCCCACCTCCCACCTCTCCTCCCACCTCACACCTCTCCTCCCACTTCCCACCTCTCCTCCCACTTCCCACCTCTCCTCCCACCTCACACCTCTCCTCCCACCTCCCACCTCTCCTCCCACCTCACACCTCTCCTCACACAAAGGGGAGGCATCTCAGTCTCTCTTTCTGTCTCTCTTCCTCTGTCCATCTCTCTCTCTCTTTTTCTTCATCCATTTTTCTTTTTTCTCTTTGAATCCCCTTCTCTTTCTCTATCTCTTCGGAGGGAGGGAGAGGTGGAGGGGGTGCGGAGCTGCCCTCCCCACACCAGTGTGTATTTGGGAAGACGTCGCTCACACACACACATCAAAGCAGGAAGACAGACCCTAGAGCGTATCACACATTACGCAACTGTTCTCCATCTCTGCAATAGTTTCTGCACACTGCCATCAAAGAGAACACACAGTATGCAGAGTTGGTCACTTCACACACACACACACACACACACACACACACACACACACACACACACACACACACACACACACACACACACACACACACACACACACACACACACACAGACAGACAGACAGATACATAAACACATAGACTGGTGGGTAGGGGGTGTTTTAAAAACGTTGTTTTTTCCTGTATG
This sequence comes from Osmerus eperlanus, assembly GCF_963692335.1. Classification (NCBI taxonomy): domain Eukaryota; kingdom Metazoa; phylum Chordata; class Actinopteri; order Osmeriformes; family Osmeridae; genus Osmerus; species Osmerus eperlanus. Next base: position 7,149 of record NW_026911067.1, on the reverse strand, counting down.
TCACACCATGCCATCCCATAATGTCCTCTAGGCCAGGCCCTTCAGACAGACTTTCCTGCAAGGTGGGTGTCTAAGGCTTTGTTTATAGAGATGTCCCGTTGACAGTCAATCACAGCAACAGGGGGTATGTTGTGACATCTTCATTATAAGGTTATTAATGGTGAGAAGCTTTAGCCCAGAGCCTTTTTGTACAGTTCATACACACACACACGCACACATTCGACAGCACACACACGTACACACACGTACACACACGGCTTGCACACAGCTCTATTTTTAACTGACCTGATAAAAACACACCCCCATCAGATAGGCCGACAGGATATTATTATTAAAATGAAGCGATGTGCTGTGGATAGTGCGATGCACACACAGTTCATCAGCCTGCCATCACATAGGCAGCAAATAGATGGAGAGAATTACTGTGCCTGACAGAAACTATTCACAACCATTTGGATTTTAATGTGGGAGGAGAGAGAGAGAGGGACGGAGGGACGGAGGGAGGGAGGGAGGGAGGGGAAGGGAAGGGAAGGGAAGGGAAGGAAGGAAGGAAGGAAGGGAGGGAGGGAGGGAGGGAGGGAGGGAGGGAGGGAGGGAGGGAGGGAGGGAAGGAAGGAAGGAAGGAAGGGAAGGAAGGAAGGAAGGAAGGAGAAAGCGAGAGGGATGCAGGATGATGTGAACCCCTCAACCCAGTCCTCTGCTCTCGGAAAGAAAAAGAGAGAAAGAGAGAGGGGAACACAAGGAGAAGGGAAAAAATAATGAACCTCTCTCTCTCTCCACCATCCACCCATCCTTCTGTCTGTCTGTCTGTCTGTCTGTCCCATCAGTCTGATGCTGCTGTCACAGGGGCGTGCCACTTTCAAGGGTGGACAGCCTTATTCACTGCAAGGACGTGATGCAACGAGGTGACATATCCCAGTAATGGATTCCTCTCTCTCCTTCACTATATCTATCTCTCTCTCGTCCTCCCCCACTCCCTCCCCCTCCTCTCAGTCCCCATCAATCTGCTCCTCATCTCCAAACCCTTCTCCTCCATATCTCTCTGTCAACAACTCTCACAAACACTGACTCATGGCAGCTTTAGGAATGTTATCATCTAATAGATTTTTTCTATGTTAGAAACTTGACCCAGCTTTCCAGCTTCCAACCCAATACATGTCAGGAAGGATATCACCAAAGTCTGTTCCACTTCACCCCAGCGCTAACCCCAGCCCTTAACCCTGGAGATTGTTGTCCTGTGGGTGTATACACATGACCTAATGCCTGTCAAATGATGCCCATAGTAATCCACCCTGAACAATGGATAGTACTACAACTGCTAAATGTCTGTACATCCACCTGGGGCACACGCACACCATCCTGAGTACACACACACACACACCAGCGAAGATAAGACATCTCTAAATCACGGTACTTATTACCTGCTTCCTGTCTGGAGAGGAACATGTCACCGTGTTCTACTGCCTATCCATCAGGGACAGGAAACAGGAAATACATTAAAAGGAGAGCATTTGTCTTCCTGTCATTGTTTCCAGGCTGTAGGTTTCAGGCTTGAGGAGAGACCAGTAGAGAGTGTGAGGTTGTGAGACCAAGTGGAGAGTGTGAGGACAGAGGTCTGGATGATCTTAGCCAGCAGAACCAGGCCAGGTCCTGGGAAGTGCTCCAGGAGGGCAGCAACACAGCCTCACAGAGGAGCTCCAGGAGGGCAGCAACACAGCCTCACAGAGGAGCTCCAGGAGGGCAGCAACACAGCCTCACAGAGGAGCTCCAGGAGGGCAGCAACACAGAGGAGCTCCAGGAGGACAGCAACACAGCCTCACAGAGGAGCTCCAGGAGGGCAGCAACACAGCCTCACAGAGGAGCTCCAGGAGGGCAGCAACACAGCCTCACAGAGGAGCTCCAGGAGGGCAGCAACACAGAGGAGCTCCAGGAGGACAGCAACACAGCCTCACAGAGGAGCTCCAGGAGGACAGCAACACAGCCTCACAGAGGAGTTCCAGGAGGGCAGCAACACAGCCTCACAGAGGTGCTCCAGGAGGGTAGCAACACAGCCTCACAGAGGAGCTTCAGGAGGGCAGCAACACAGAGGAGCTCCAGGAGGACAGCAACACAGAGGAGCTCCAGGAGGACAGCAACACAGCCTCAGAGAGGAGCTCCAGGAGGGCAGCAACACAGCCTCACAGAGGAGCTCCAGGAGGGCAGCAACACAGAGGAGCTCCAGGAGGACAGCAACACAACCTCACAGAGGAGCTCCAGGAGGGCAGCAACACAGCCTCACAGTGGGCCGTGATGTAGACGGGGAACAGACACATCTTCTGGATGTGGCTCTTATTGCAACATCATTTAAATATTATAGCAATTCAGTCATCAGCCAGGCCCGGCTACATACAAAACAACTTATGAAATATGAATGGGATGAAATATTAAAATCATAATGCTGTTGCTCCAAAGATGCGCCTCTCCCTATCAGCAATAACATTTTAATATGCACCATGTCATCAGGCCTAGGTTTTATTGTGCAATTTGTAAAGAGTGTATTTCCTCACATTTAAATTATTGATACTTATACACATCCAGACTTAGCAGGGATTTATGGATTCTAATGATGGGAGGGGAGCTGCAGATGCTTTTCCTGACTCAGACAGAAGAAGGAGAGGTAGAGACTCAGTCAGAAGAGGGAGAGGTAGAGACTCAGAGACAGAAAAGGGAGAGGTAGAGACTCAGTCAGAAGAGGGAGAGGTAGAGACTCAGTCAGAAGAGGGAGAGGTAGAGACTCAGTTAGAAAAGGGAGAGGTAGAGACTCAGAGACAAGAGGGAGAGGTAGAGAATCAGAGACAAGAGGGAGAGGTAGAGAATCAGAGACAGAGGAGGGTAGAGAAGGTAGAGACTCAGTCAGAAGAGGGAGAGGTAGAGACTCAGAGACAGAGGAGGTAGAGAAGGTAGAGACTCAGTCAGAAGAGGGTAGAGAAGGTAGAGAGACCTGGAGAGACGAGAGAAGATAAATGAAAAGAGCCGAATGATGAGTGTGTGATTAATTCCCAGCCAGACAGTGTGTGTGTGTGCGTGTGCCAGCAGTGTCCAGGCCTGTTATCTGTCATGTTGCCAAGGCTTTAGAGAGATGGCTGTCCCCAGCGTGGCTTCATGTGGCTCTGCAGTCACATCTGAGTAATAGAGAGCCCAGATAAGTGGCTGTGTGTGTGCGTGTGAGAGTGTGTGTGTGTGTGTGTACACAGGTAGCACATTTGTATATCAATTCTGAGGTTGTGAGTTGGCTCTGACTCAGTCTCAAAGGTCGATATACACAATTCACACACGCGCACACACACACACACAACCACCTACCAACCCCCCCACACACACAACAACCCCCACACAACCACCCACTCACCTATTCTCTCACACACACACAACCACCTACCGACCCAGAAACACACGCACATATACACCCCCCCCCCCCCCCACTGGCTCTTTTCCCTGTCTCTCTGTGTGCTAGCGTTGCATCTGCATAAACAACCTCTCAACTCAAGCTGCTGTGGGTATGCAGCATAACTCTGTGTCGCATTGCTGGCCCGCTTCCTCTCCCTTACTCCCAGAATATACAGTATGTGGTGTTTATTTTACTTTTTTCCACGAATGCAATTTCAACAGCAACAAAAAACTAAAAAGCAATTTCCAAAACTGTCTCTTCTTTTTGGTTTTTTTATTGGACACACACACACCTTCTGTGAGGGCTTTTCTTATTGTTTCTTTCACTTGGATTTAGTTAGTTTTAAAGTTCTAAAGAAAGGGGATCACATTTTACCGAATATAAACAGTTATTATAAAAATATGGATCAAAGTTCAGACACATACAGTACTGTGACAATATGGCTGATATATTTACTTGAATATGGTACGGGATTACCAGTTACAGTGTGTTGCTATGTTTGTGGCTGTGATCCATCATGTTTGAGTTTAATGTGGGAGTGTGTGTGCAGCAGCTGTCTGCCGGAGCTCTGACCTCTGACCTTCCTAGTGATGCCATGGTGAGCTTTAGTCTTAGCCTGCTCTGAGCCTGCTGCACTGGTGGGGTGTGGTGTGTGGGTTTGCATACATGTGAGTGTGTGTGTGTGCCGACCTGTTTACAGGCCCAGGGGGATAGGCCTTGTGTCAGCATAAATATACCCACAGCCCCCTACCGACCTCTATCATTACGGCGATGCTGGAATACAGGGGGCGGACACCGCGGTACTCAACATTGTAAACAACATGGGATTGGCTGGTTGGGAGTGCTACATTGGTGTGATTGGCTGACTGAGGATAAATACTGTATTATCATTGGCTGGCAAAAACATACTAGCATTTTACTTCCTCATCATTAGCGGTTCCTAATTCCTCCTGACTTCAGCTCTTACAGAAAACACACATCAGCCCCTCACCATGTTGACCAGAGACCTGACTGAGCCATGAAACATTAACCCACGAACATATCAGTCCAAACCCAAGCACTGCTACCTTCCGAAGCCAGATGATAATTAGTGCTATTCGTACAGCAGACAGGTAAAAAGAACCCATTTCATTCAAATCTTCCCAGCCTCCAGGAGCCTGTCTGACGATGGACTCCTCCCTGCTGCTCTCCACTGGCTTCTAAAGTTGAGGAAACCTTCTGGAAGTGGAGTTGCTGCCAGCCTTTCCCTTTAGGGAGCCCGGGTCCCTGATGGCAAATTGTAGGGGAGAAACGTGGGAGGCTGGAGGGAGGCCGGGGGAGGCTGGGGTCAGGCCCGGGGTGGGGGTGTCAATGGAAGGTAAAGGTGAAGTGAAATTGCAGCTTGTCAGGGATAAGCAGAGTGGACGCGTCCAGCAACTGTCATTTGTATTCAACAGAGTGATATGCTGGAGTGTTTATCTGCTGGAGTCATACACCATCAGAACGGTGGAGGAGGAGAGGAGAGGGAGAGAGAGAGAGAGAGCGAGAGAAAGCGTGTTTGTGAGAGCGAATAAGACAGAGATAGAGACCAGGAGGGGGAAGTTGAGTGACAGAGAGAGAAAGAGAGAGAGAGAGAAAGAAAGAGTTTGTGAGAGCAAATAAGACAGAGATAGAGACCAGGAGGGGAAGTTGAGTGACAGAGAGAGAGAGAGAGAGAGAGAGAGAGAGAGAGAGAGAGAGAGAGAGAGAGAGAGAGAGAGAGAAGGAAGTAGAGTGGTATACTGATTGAGAGAAAAGAGAGAGTGTGAGAGAGGGAGAGAGAGAAAGCGTGGAGAAAGCAAGAGGGAGAGCGTGTTTTCACCCGAAGGCCACATTACCCATCTCTCGTCAATCCACGGGGGCTGTTAAGTTATTCCACTCTTTCCTGCTCTCTCCATCCTCCCTCTCCACGCCTCCGTCCCTCCATCTCCAGTGGGCTCCTCTTTGTACCAGCAGCATATGGATCTCAGGGAATTTCTTTCTCCAGACCTGCCAGAGGGTAAGGACAGACATGCTACAGACGACGGAGACATTACAGAAGCAGACAACAGATGCCTAAAGTGACGTTTCTTGAGCGGAGGAGAGGGGAGGGAAGGCTTCCCCACTCAGATTCATGCCAACAATGTTAAGTGATTAACACTCCATTAAATCATACTCTCTGTCTTTAATGACCATTCTGCTGCTAGCAAATCCGACCGAAGTAGTAAACAAGCTTGTCCAGAGCTCAGCCTTCTAAGATGGCCTTCTGCACGGCCTGGTTTGTTTACTACCTGTGGGAACAGGCTTGTTTTTATTTTCGCCTGTGTTGGTGTGTTTGTACGTAGAGGTGATTGTTCTACATTACATTTTGGACCATAACCATACACTGTTTTCAAACTGCGTAGTGATTAACCCACAGGCTGGGGGCTGGAGGCTGGAGGCTGGGGACTTGGCCTAGATTCTGGGGTCCAGGACATGGTTTGGATTATGCAGGGCACTATGGGTGCTGGGTTATCGGACTAGTGATTCTGGTGCTGGATCAATGAGTAGTTTCTGGGCAGGCGATTCCTGTGTCCATGTTGTTCTAGGAGGGATCTCATGTTTGAAGCCAAGCCTGGATCCTGGAGGTGGTTATTTACTGTGTGCCACTGATTGGACTTCTACCACTGGCACAGGTTCTTTGTTTGGGCGTGGATACTTGAGGATAAGCCTGGTTGAGGGTCTAGAAGGCGTGGAACGAGGGGGAAGGAGATATCTTCATCAACAGGAACAGAAACCAGGTAGTAGGTTCTCCTCACCACCGAGGAGACAGTAGTGAGGTAGATTGTCCTGGAGAGAAGGGAAACGGTTATTATTTAACACTTTGATTTCCCATAATCAATTCCACTAATGTCTAGTTAAAGAGAAGCCAATAAAAACAAGCTGTTTGTTAACTCAATGAGACTCGGGCTGGGGAGGAAAGAAAAAGGATAAAGGGGGGACAGACAGACAGACAGAGACAGACAGACAGAGACAGACAGACAGACAGACAGACAGACAGACACAGACAGACAGACAGACAGACAGACAGACAGACAGAGACAGACAGACAGACAGACAGACAAACAGACAGACAAAGATAGACAGACAGACAGACAAAGATAGACAGAGACAGACAAACAGACAGACAGAGACAGACAGACAAAGATAGACAGAGACAGACAGACAGACAGACAGAGACATACAGACAGACAGACAGAGACAGACAGAGACAGACAGACAGACAGACAGACAGACAGACAGACATATAGGGACATGGACAGAGAGATAGGAACAATCCATCCATGGTCGGAAAATACGAGTTGGTTCTTTCCACTGCAACAAGCTGTGTGCACCACATCTTGCCTGACCCCGCTATACTCCCCCTACACTGTCTTGTATAGTGTATGTGAACAGTCCTTAGTCAATGGTTACCCACCTCTTTGTGGATTTAGTATTGTGTACCTTAGTGTTCTGGTTCACAGTGTTCACACTCCACTCCACCTTTAACAGCCAGCATTAACATGACTGTGTGTGCATGTGCACGTGAGGGGGGGGAGAGATAGAGGGAGAGGGAGAGAGAGGGAGATAGAGGGAGAGGAAGAGAGAGGGAGATAGAGGGAGAGGGAGATAGAGGAGAGGGAGGATAGAGGGAGAGGGAGAGAGAGGGAGAGAGGGACAAATAGATTGACTGAGAGAGATAGAGT
>NW_026911066.1:0-9711 GCF_963692335.1 Osmerus eperlanus | reverse complement strand
GGGTTAGGCTTGGAAGAGGAGGGAGGGGGAGAGAGAGAGAGAGAGAGAGAGAGAGTGAAAGAGAGTGAAAGAGAGTGAAAGAGAGAGGAAGAGAGACGGAGAGAGAAATAAAGTCAAGACTTGCCCCCCCAAAAAAGCTGTCTGACAGGGTTGTGAACTGCATGTCTCTCATTGTGCGTAGTGTTTGACTCGGGTCTGCACTTCAACCCTGTGTGCTTGTTACGAAGAGAGGAGAGGGAGGGGGAGAAGGAGGCGGAGGAGAGAGGGAAACCGAATGTGCAAGGAAGGGTGAGGGTGAGAGGATGAGTGGAGGAGGGAGGCAGAGAGTACACACACACACGCATCCTGCCTCAGACGCACACACACACACGCATCCTGCCTCAGACGCACACACACACACGCATCCTGCCTCAGACGCACACACACACACGCATCCTGCCTCAGACGCACACACCCACACGCATCCTGCCTCAGACGCACACACACACACGCATCCTGCCTCAGACGCACACACACACACGCATCCTGCCTCAGACGCACACACACGCACACGCATCCTGCCTCAGACGCACACACACACACGCATCCTGCCTCAGACGCACACACACGCACACGCATCCTGCCTCAGACGCACACACATGCACACACATTTGGGCACAGTGAAATGCACACATTTCTGTCTCTGTGTATTGGATGGTAATTTTCTGGCCACCATTTTCTTAAATAAGTGGACATGATTCTTGTGTTCTGAAGTTAGCAAATATCGCAGCCCCTCATACTCAAATGTATCAACAACACATTTTCCGTAAAGTACGGTACATAAAAGAAACAATTCCAATGTTCAGAATAAGGTGAACGAATTCCCTTCAAATTGTAATTGTAGCAGGTGTGCCATTACTGAGGAGCTAAGTACTTTCACCCAACAAATACATCACAATAGAAGACTAGGCTCAGCACCTTCATCGCTCAATTCTAAACCACATTAGCTATTGCAACCAAAGGTGTGCTCACACACACACTGCCTTGCACACACACACACACACACACACACACACAAACACACACACACTCAGCCACATGCAGATGAACACACACACAAAATAAGCACACCAGCCTGCCAATTCAGACCCAGTCCAGGGTCATGACTAATTGCTTCTTTGGCCATTTTGGATTGGTGGGATCTCGTCCAATCGGGTTGAGCAGCTCCTATGTGTCAGTGATTAATTACCGGCATTCTCCATCTCGCTTAACAAGCTTAATCGCCTCCTCGTGACGGAGCTTTCCATTACCCCATGGGTCAAAGGTCACAGGCGAAAATGTACTGCTTCCTTTTCTCCTACCCGAACTGTGTATTTTGGGTTAGTCGCTCCCTTTCCGGATTCCTTGCTTCCTTCTCAAATATGCTTCAAATATGTTTCCTTTCCTGATTTGTTACTCCCTCTCCCGCTGTACTCTACTAGATTCAATTGAATTGCAACACTTTAGACATTCACAATCAAGTTTATTATTATTTTTGGGGGCCATTTCTTTCCTTATTGCGTATTCTCTCCCTTCTTTATTTTACTTTGTGTTGTTGGCTGTCAGTGAGTTTGAGAAAATGGTGGCCCTGAGGGTACTAAACCCTGACCCGCAGTATCAGCCTGTGGGAGGAACAACGGGACGGGGCAAGGCGGCCATTTTAGAATTTGAGAACGCGGCCCTGCTGCTTCCCCAATGGCCCCCACACGCCTTCCGCTCCTCCTCACCCCTCTGTCATCTCTCGCTCCCCCTCCTCCCTCCTGTCACTCCATCTTTGGACGGTGCCATCGGCTCGATTGACAGGATGTGAGGGCTGCCAAAGCGCTGGATGTTACAGTGGGAGATCGAAGAGACAATTAGGCCTGCGCTCCTGATCCTTCAATACACAGTGGCATTTCAGATGCGCTGGGCTGTTGCAGCAACCCTGGGGTTCACAGGGGTTTCAGAAAAAGCACTTAGGAGTCTGTGTGTGTTTGTTTCATGTTTCCATCTATACACAATACATGGGTTTGCTTTGTGTGTTTGTTTGTGTGTGTGTGTGTGCAAACCATTGTGTGAAAAGCACATTAGAACTAAGAACCACAAAGACATTGATCTGTCCAAATGAGGTATTCATCACTTGCTCCAGATGTGATTTAGAAGTTTTAAGGGGCCTAGACTCAGTATCGACGTGAAGGGCCGAATAGACAGGAGACGAGAGACGAGACGAGAGGAAGACTTGACGAAGATAATGAAACACCTCAGGTCGTCAAAACAACATTTGAACAATTTGGACGTGTGGACGAGCAGCTGTCATCTGTTCATCGAACAGACTGCGTTCGGCCTTCATCATTCTCAGCTATTGTGCCCCAAGACCTTTTGTAATTGGAGATCAATGAGCACATGTAACAGACGTACACTCGTCCGACGTTCGCCCGCACCCGGGATCGAACCCGCCACCTCCGACATCCCAAGCGCGACCACTGCCAGCTACGCCAACGAAAAGCTAGCAGCTTTCCAATAGCCTGTCGCACACCTGAGGAGTGAGGTTTATCCAATCTAAACCGGCTACACAAAGAAACGTAGTCGCGGTAACGTGTTCCGGCCATGTCTATTTGTAGACCACGACGACGTTACGAACATGTGTTCGTACAGTACTTTCTCAAAAGCATATGTTGGCATTTGCGTGTACAAGTGTGTAACCTCTGGGATGCCCGGGGGAGGGGGGGGGGGGGGAGGGCTGCATGTACAAGCATGATACATCAGTACCCTAGCAACCGTGCGGGCAGAGGGGAGGAATAAGGGGTTGGAGGAGGAGAAGAAGGGGGGAGGCAGTCAGTCCAAAAGGTTAACACTGTGTTTCACAGTCGGCCATGAATGCACATCAATTAATCATTATAGCCAATGACCACTATTTGGTTGCTTTGTACGTTATGGAAATGAATCTGGACCCGGCCGACCAAGAGACAAAAACTATTCATTATTGGTGCTAGGCAACCGTTTGGATTTGTTAACCCTCGTGTTGTCTTAAAGCAAAGCTCACGCAGTACATGAATAAGTCGAGTTCATTTCATTGATTCATTTGATAGTAACTTTCGTACACCAATAGCTTGCTTTGTTGAAAAAGGTTTTGGGATTATTCGTTTTACTAGAGGAGAGATCTGTGCCCAAGTTTGCGATTTCACATTTCGGTGCAATTCTTTTCAGCGTCCTAATTGTTCCTCCTGGGCAGCGGAGTGCTTCCTGTGATTAACAATCACATTTCCGAGCACTTTCTCGTTTATGGAATAGAGACATTCTCCAGGTATAACATCACCCCCATTGGCCTGGCCGGGGGCAAAATGAGAGAGGAGCGAGTTTGCGCTCATTTCCTGAACCCAGAATAGAAGAGTAATTCAATCAAGAAGCATGCGGGGTCTTTTCATACAAAGTGTATTTAAATCGTAGAAAAAGCGTCCCGGGAAGAGACGTTGTCGGAAATCGGGTCATTGCTAATTAAACAAAGAATATGAGATTAATTAACGCTGTGTGTCTTTGATTAGCGAAAGGGAATGTGATGAGAAAAGCTGACGAGCTTTAAAGTGCCAGAGTGACGGCAGCTGGTCCCATTTTATGAAGAATGTCTGTGAGGGGGGGGGGGGGCAGACAGTAGGGAGGCAAGAGAGAGGCGGATGAAAGGTGGAGAAAGACAAGAGGGATGAAGTGGAGAAGCGCAGTATTGGAGAAGTGTGTGTGTGTGTGTGTGTTCGCCACTAGCCTACTTGTGTGGCACTGCTTGACTGTACTCTCTCTGTTCCCCCCCCCCCCCTCTGTCTCTCTTTCTCTCTGGGAGATCTTTGGCTTACCCGTTCTTCTCAACCAAGCCTCCTCCCCCTCTCCTCTCGGTCTTAGCCCGCCACCTCTCTCTCTCTCTCTCTCTCTCTCTCTCTCTCTCTCTCTCTCTCTCTCTCTCTCTCTCTCTCTCTCTCTCTCTCTGTCTCTCTCTCTCTCCATCTTCATCTCCCCTTTACCCCCCCGTCTCCCTCCCTCTCTTTCAATCCTCCCGCTTGTTCGGCGGAGGGCTGAAGCGTCGCTCTTCCTTGGCCAATCGAATCGGAGACAGGCTTTCATTGGCACGACATGGCGATGAGTTGCCAAATCCTCTCAGCCCTCCCGCCGCTTTACGCTCCCCAACGCCTGCACGTCTACTGCCCAGCACCAAACACTAATACGGCAGGCAGCGGGTGGCCGACAACCTCAAAAGCCCCCAGTGACAATCAGAGATAAATCAAGCGTACCCAACACCTCCCACCTAAAGAGGTTTATATCACGTCCCCACCACACACACTCACATCGCCGTCCTCCTCAGGCGTCTGGTCTCCAACACGCGAGGTACGGAACAGACACCTCCGTAATTATATTTGGAACTGTACACATGCATATGAATGTCCATTAACATTTCCGCGATGAATCAATTGTTGTTGGAATCACATCGACATAATGGGTGTGCTTTGCGTGGAACATATGGAAGCGCGTGGCCTACTGTATGTGTAAAGGCTGGCTTACACTGTCGAGTCACTGTATTCATGAGTTGGGTTACTCATTCTCTGGGGCGCCAGAGTGTCACCTCAGGGAGTTGGGCAGGGTGACGGGGGCTTTGTGTAACCGCGGTCGCCGGTTACTGTCTCGTCCTCACCCACGGTGAAGAATCCATGCCGAGTGATTCTCTTCGGTTGTAGCTAATGAGATTGGATTCGTTTTGAACTGATGTTGCCTACCAGCCTTCTGTTTGTTATACTGCAACTGGTTCTCCTTTACTGGACTGTGTTAGGCTTACTGAGCCTAGTTTAGCCACCCCTGGTTAATAAAACAAGATGAACACTTTATTGTTGTAAACCCTTTGTTGCAGAGAGAGAGGCAAAAGAAAAATACAGGGGACTACTAATAAACATATATAAACAAAATGAACAGAAACATCTAAGTATAAACATGTCAAACGTATTAGTCTGAAACTCTCAACACGAACGTCCAATAACAGAACTGGCCTCGCTCACCAGCTGTTGGTCCACCTGCATGGCTGAGAGATTCTCGACAAGCAGGAGGGGGTCAGAAGGTGTTGAACTCGCTGCACAAGTCGAAGAACTCGACTCTCGCTGCTTCCCGGCCTCCCCAGGTGTGAGTAAGCCCTGTGCAGCAGGCAGGATGCTAGCCGCCTCCGGGTAACCACGTGTGGTCCAGCCTCTTTCCAACAAACCTGGTTCTCTCTCGCCTTAGCAAGATACATGGCTAGCGATTGTTTTTATGGCTGCTTAACTGCTTCGAAGTCGAGCATCATAGTGCTTGTATACGGTCTGTTTCATTTTCTGTGGACACACCGGCATCACAATCTCACTCCCCTATCCAAGACTCTCAAACTCAAACTCCGTCAAGACAAGCTCCGACAGGAAACCCATCCAGCTTTCTCTGACCCCGGCCACCAGCCTTCGCACGGGTCACAACATAAATTCATGTTTCTAGTCGGCGTCACCGTCGGCCGAGGCACGCCACACGAGAGTGGCGGACGGGCGGCCAGGCACGTCCTGTTAATGACATCTCACTAGACGCTACACCTTCCCCGTACCACCAAAACCAAGAGAGGGGACCAGGTGCGAAGAGAGAGAGAGAGATAGAGAGATGGAGGGAAATAGGAAAGAGAGAGGGAGAGCGCGAGGGTTCCTAGGGAGGAGGGAGAAGGGCCGGGTAGACAAAGATGGAGGGTGAGAAAGAGCGAGCAAAGAGAGGAAGGGAGATGTGGAGCCAAAGACAGCCATGCCATCCGAACAAAAGGAGAGAATTGAAATGAGTGTGATTAGGCTATGAAAGAGAACGGGGGGGGGGGGGGAAGAAAGGATGATTAGCAGTAATCTGAGGAGACAGAGAATGGAGTAAGTGGTGCCGTGATGATACTATTGAGTGACAGGTTTTGGCCTCTGGGAGCCAAAGAGAGGGAGAACGAGAAAAGGAGATTGAACACGAGTAAAGGAAAGAGAATAGATATGACACACCAAGAGAAAGAAATATGCGGGTATCCAAGTCATTCGTGGGATTCATAAAGAACCATGGGTAGGGTGAATGGGGTGGGGGGGGGGGGTCTTCAAATTCAATTACATTCATACACTCCACAGTTATTGTATCTGTATGAATACTATCATCAAAGACAGGTTGAGAGAGTAGGGAATAACGTGTAAAAGTGTGATGTTAAGAGTGGGTTGAAGATGGTTCATGGGTCAGTGAATGTGTGGACAGGCGGATAGAGGTGTGGGGACGGCAAGAAATAATCGAGGACAAAATGACGTTGTTCTTAATAAAAGTGATGTAGCTGCCAGAACGTGTGGCGTGTCACTCTCGTGTCACAACAAGGAAGAGGAACCGTTCAAACGAGGTGGAAGGTCACCTTCCGGGGTAGTGGGTGTGTGCGAGCATGTCTTAAAGCCATTATCGCTTTCCCCCTCACCACATGGTTGGTTATGTTATTACCTCATTAAAGTGGGGAACTAGGGTACCGGATCAACCCATCTACTTTCCCCATGGGGGGATTGCATTGGTGGGTGGGTGAGGGCCATTCTGGTGTTGAGTGGAGCGAGGAAGATCCTTTATAGGGAGAGTTCACTCCAGCAGCAACACTAATAGGATTGCACACATGGTTGGAAATTCACTAATACACTCACACGCACCTGTACACACGTACACACACATACGTGTAGGCCCGTACGTGTAGACTGCCTGCGCCCGTGGAAACCAGCGTACACACATGAGTACGCAAACATACACACACGTACACGCAAACATACTCACTCACTCACTCACTCACTCACTCACTCACTCACTCACAGGTCTTTCATCCTATTGTCCTCACACACAAACACACAAATAAATGCACTCTACCTCACGCACACACATGCGAATGCATGCCACGCACGCACACGCACGCACGCACGCACGCACGCCATGCTACAGGCCTTTCCATCCACTCCCATTCACAATGTGCCCCCCTGTCACTGAGTTCACAAAGTCACCCATCAGCCCGACCTCCTCACACCTGTGACTCACACACCGTGCCTTGAGCGGCTGTCCCTTCCGTCACATGCGCCTTCCCCCTCCCCCCTCCCCCCCCTCCCCCCTCCCCCCTCCCCCCTCCCCCCCAAAACACACACTTTTCCTACCCTCCAGAAATGAGGTCCCCAACAGAGTCCTGAACTAGAGTTGATGTCAGTTTCAGTTCAACTGGAGATCAAATGAAATCAGAAGAAAAAGGGTTCCTCCGCAAACTGTCGACAGTCGTAAGAACCAGACCACGGGTCTATTTTCCGTGTATTCAAGGTCCTTCCTCCCCTCTGTAAATTCAATAAATCTCCCCCCCCCCCTCTTTCCTTCCTTCCTTCCTCTCCCTCGTTCCCCTCCTGTCTTCAGGACGACCACTCCATGTTCTTCCAGTTCGGCCCGTCCATCGAGCAGCAGGCGCAGGTCATGCTCAACATCATGAAGGAGTACGACTGGTACGTCTTCTCCATCGTCACCACGTACTATCCCGGCTACCAGGACTTTGTCAACAAGGTAAGGAGGGTGGGGGGGGAGGGGCTGGGATTGAGTTGGTGTTCGTGGTTGGATCCGGTGTTGGGAATGGCGGTGTGTTCGAGGAGGGCTGGACTGAGCAGGGCCGAGGTGGTGGTTGGATGTTCTAGCTCCTCGTAGAAGCTGTCATCTTACCAACAGAAATAAAGGGCTCAAATACAATTGTCTCGGATGTGAACCTAAATCCTTTGGGCTTTACGTCTGATCCGTGACACCAAAAGGCAACTCTGCAGACGGAAGAGCGCCGCTCCCTCCGATCACGACACGTCCCCGCCTTCTTTCCCGACGTTCGCGACATCAACCCCAGCGGCCCCCACACACCCAACTCTCCTCCTCCTCCTCCTCCTCCCCCCCCCCAGATCCGCAGCACCATCGAGAACAGCTTCGTGGGCTGGGAGCTGGAGGAGGTGCTGCTGCTGGACATGTCGGTGGACGACGGCGACAGCAAGATCCAGAACCAGCTGAAGAAGCTGCAGAGCCCCGTCATCCTGCTGTACTGCACCAAGGAGGAGGCCAACACCATCTTCGAGGTGGCCCACTCGGTGGGCCTCACCGGCTACGGCTACACGTGGATCGTGCCCTCGCTGATCGCCGGGGACGCCGACCACGTCCCCGCCGTGTACCCCACAGGTACGGTGACCGGGGGCGATGGGGGGGGCGAAGTGTGGGTGTTTGTGTGGGTGGGTTTTTTTTTTTGGGGGGGGGGGGGTCAGAGGGTTTGAGGTGAGCGTTCCTCTCGTGTAGAGGCAATGCACGGCCCTCTCTATACCGTTGTTAAACATCCGGTGATCCCCAATTCGTCATCCCCCAAAATGAGCAAGCAGAAAGGAAGTATCCCAACATCCTCTCTGAGGTCACCTATTCCAGTGACGTCATCAGAATTGGCCCGAAGAGCCTATCAGTGAGTCAGGTGAGGACTAAAGGATAGTTGAGGATGAAAAATAATCAAACATAAAAAAGAGGATTTCTCATCGTTTTGAGGATCATGCAGAGAGAAACTGACCTCGGATGAGCGTCTAAGCCTGGACGGAGCCCGTGTGCCGGGAGGGCAGGAGGCGAGGGACGAGACACGGCAGCGAACGTACCTCGCGTGGTGTCCGCCGCTGCCACGCTCGCCCGAATCAGGCGGAGGGCAGCTGGGGGGGCTCGGTTTCTTTCGTTCCACGCATGACCTTGACCAGTTCACACTCCACCTCTAGGGGGGAAAATACCAAATTGACCTTAGTCATTGCGTGTGTGTCCAGAGGGGCAAGCGAAAACGAGGGGCGAGCGAAAACACAGGGACGGGTGCAGCGGCGCCCGGGCTGAAACGTGGGTGGTGGTCAGAGTTGTTCGTGTTGCGAGGTTGCGTTCACGTGTGACAGTCCAGAGTTTGATTTCGCCCTCAGACTTAAACAAGTGCGTGGGTGATTCGCAGGAGGGGCGGGATCTAGATCAGATGACGAATGTTATATCCCTTTGAAACTGGTTTTGTATGTTTAGCTCTTAAAGGTGCTCTAAAATGTAAGCGCTTCATTGTGTTTCTTCGACTCTTCTACCCACCATGCTTTCCCTATTTCCTTCTTTACGTCCTCCCTCCCTCCCTCCCATCTCCAGGGCTCATCTCCGTGTCGTACGACGAATGGGACTACGGCATCGAGGCCCGTGTGCGTGACGCGGTGGCTGTCATCGCCACGGCAACCACCACCATGATGCTGGACCGGGGGCCGCACACCCTGCTCAAGTCCGGTTGCCACGGCGCCCCCGACAAGAAGGGCGCAAGTGCCGCCACCTCCAACGAAGTGCTCAAGTGAGCCAGTAGTTGTTACTATTACTAGTGGTTGTGTCTGCCTGGGTACACAAACACACACACACAAACGCACACGAACGAACACGCGCACCCTCTCTCAAAGTGTGTGTGCCTCGGGGAAAGTGGCACGACAACACAACCCAGATAGGAACATGATCCTCTCTCTCTCTCTCTCTCTCTCTCTCTCTCTCTCTCTGTCTTTCCCTCGCTTTCTCGCAATGTCTTTGTTTTATTATTCTGTAGCTAACATCACGGTTTCAAACCAGGCTGGGTAAAGTATTCAATAATGAATCCACATTTAACTTCATTGGGCTGACTTTTAGCGCGCATTGATC
>NW_026911065.1:12500-15000 GCF_963692335.1 Osmerus eperlanus | reverse complement strand
TGTGTGTCGCCCGCAACTACCTGGGGGAGGCCATCAGCCGCAATGCTTCCCTGGAAGTAGCATGTGAGTCTGTCTGCCTCTTACCCGTCTTATCTCTGCCTGTTTCTAGCTGCCTCTGTCTATCCCTGCCTCTCTCTACCTGTCTCTACCTGCCTCTATCCATCCCTGCCTCTTTCTACCTGTCTCTACCTGCCTCTATCCATCCCTGCCTCTCTCTACCTGTCTCTATCCATCCCTGACTCTCTCTACCTGTCTCTATCCATCCCTGCCTCTCTCTACCTGTCTCTATCCATCCCTGCCTCTCTCTACCTGTCTCTATCCATCCCTGCCTCTCTCTACCTGTCTCTATCCATCACTGACTCTCTCTACCTGTCTCTATCCATCCCTGCCTCTCTCTACCTGTCTCTATCCATCCCTGACTCTCTCTACCTGTCTCTATCCATCCCTGACTCTCTCTACCTGTCTCTATCCATCCCTGCCTCTCTATACCTGTCTCTATCCATCCCTGCCTCTCTCTACCTGTCTCTATCCATCCCTGCCTCTCTCTACCTGTCTCTATCCATCCCTGCCTCTCTATACCTACCTCTGGCTGCCTCTACCCCGGTGGCGCACAGGCAACACGTTTGTCCCTGGTGCTCCAGGCGTGCTGTCTTGATGAACCTCCAGCCAGACTGAGACACGTCCAGTAAACACTGTCTCATTCTAGGACATTGGAGCGAGTAGTTAATAATGTCATTATTTCAGAAACACAATTTTAGTGCCGCAGGAAATTGCACAGTGTTTGTTTTGAAAATGAATTACACTCAGACTGAGAGAACTCATTCAACATTTAATAGACAAAAAGGTTGGAGTAATTGCATTAAAGGCCAGTGTTTGCCGGGCCTTGCTTTTGAAGATCTGTCATTTCCTTAATGACTGGTCAGGAGAGGTCCTCCAAATAACACAGCCATGCCATTCACAACACACTCAGGAGAAGAAACAATGTATTCTTTTCATTGGCTTTACTGTCATGTTTACAGCTTCTGTATAGCTTCTGTATAGCTCACTGTATGTTTGTCTTTACAGCATATTGCGAGATACATCCTAATGTTAGGATAGCATGTGACAAGAGATTGCGTCAAGCTTGATTCTTGGTTCCTCTGCCAGACAAAGCGAGGGGGAGGGAGGAGTGGGGGTTTGGCCATGGCAGGGGGGTGGGTTTGGTCGGCCAGGGGGAGTGGAGGGGGAGGGGGGCACAGATGAAAGCCCAGTTGGACATTTGACACAGGCTTACAGGGGTGTGCAAGGGAACACCAACAGGCAGAACCTGACCTGCAGATAATCTTCCCTTTGAAGCCGGGCTCCCCCTAACTCCCCCCTGCCCCCCGCCCCCCCGAGGGCCAGGCTGGAGATCCAGGGGGGCCCTGAGGGGCCAGTCCTCCTCCCCCAGACCCCTGAATCATGTCCACCCTCACCCAGGCTCTCCCCGGAGCCGGACACTGCTTCAGCCAGCCCACACCAGGCTCCACTCCGAGCTGCGTTCAGCAAACTGGTCCTAGATGTGTTTAAGCTTCGTTAATGAATGTTACCCACTGGATACCCACTGTGTGCATGCGAAAGGAGAGGAGCGAGAGGCTGCCAGGTCCGGGGTCATTAGGAGAGAAGCAGTATTGGGCTGGGGCCATTGGGGAATCGTCCGGACTGGTGCTTAAGAGAGAGAACCTTTTCATGAAGTCTGGTCTTTGCGCTGATCAATATCATCGGCTTCTTTATGCTTTGTTAGGGAAATAGACGCCGTCCATCCTGTAAAGAGAGGTAGCACGTGTAAATCAGCGCTGTTGTGTGCGCTTGCTGTTATTGCGTGTGTGTGTGTGTGTGTGTGTGTAAATGGGGTGCATTGTGCGAAAGCGGAGCAGAGGAGAGGGGAAACAGGAGAGCTGCGAGAACCTGATTGTTCCTGGGGTGATCATTTTGATCGCTTTCAGCAGCAGGACTGGGGTGTGGAGGGCGGAGGGGGCGGGGGGGCGGGGACTACACCGTATTGGATGGGGGTTGCTGTGGCCAACCGTCTCTGATCTGGTCCTGCCCCCCCTCCGGGACCTCGGCAGCCCCCAGGTGCCAACTGTGTGACAGCAGCTTGATCTATCGATCGCTGTAAGAGGGCTCTCCCAGCCTAAATGAAAATTCATGAAAAATTGATGAAGTCTCCCGATTATTCTTTTTTTTTCTTTTTTTTTCTCTCTCTGCTCACACTGTTCCTTTGCTGTTTCTCCACCTTTCTTTTCCTCCTCCACCTTCTCCCTCTTGTCCTCTCCCCCCTCTCCTCCTCTTCCTCCTCCTCCTCCTCCTCACCTACCTTTCCTCACTCTTCTCCTACTCCTCCGTCTCCCCTTTGTCCTCCCTCTCCTCCATGCCAGGCTTGAGCGGTCAAGGTAGTTTCGGGGAGGTGGTGGAGGCTGTGGTGCTCTGGGAGGGAGGGCTCAGTGGGTGAGGGGTCTGGTGCTCTGGGAGGGAGGGCTCA
>NW_026911065.1:0-7500 GCF_963692335.1 Osmerus eperlanus | reverse complement strand
CACACACACACACACACACACAGCAAGGGGGTTGTAATGATCTTACATGTCTTCATGTCAGCCAGTTTTTGAAATGAGTGACAACATGAGAGTCATTCCACAGTGACAGGAAGGAGCCTTCTTTCTCTGCCTGGTGAAGGGCCTCACACACTACCTCAGCTTCCCTGTGTGTGTGTGTGTATTCTATCCCCAGGGTTTGTGTCCCAGAGCCACAGAGTCAGTCAGAGTTATAGGGGCGTTGAACATGTTATGACTTGTGGTGATCTCCATGGCACGGACTGATAGTGTGTTTGGCTTGGGTTACATCTGCTGCAAGAGACACCTAGCAACCACCAGAGCCCCCAACAGCTGCAGCCTGGAGATGTCACCTGATCTCCCTGTCTCGCTCTCCTCCCCTCACTCCCTCCTCCCTCTTTCCTCTCCCCCGCCCACCGCTCCGCTCCCTTCCTGCCTGCATTTGAAAGTGATACGAGGGTTGTGATCAGGTCTGAAGGTGAAGGGATGTGGGGCGATGGTTAAATGTTTATGAGTGTGGTCTCAGAGACAGCTGGGGATGGGTGCGTGAGACACTGCGCTGGTCGGGGTGAACCCAGACATCTATTTCATCCCCCAAACTGAACAGCTGAACATCCTGGATGGGAAGTCCTTCTGTAGAGACAGAGATAAAACTAGTTTGCCTTTCATCCCTCCCTTCCTCCTCCTCCTTACACACACACACACACACACACACGTCCTACACACACACACACACACACACACACTTCCTACACACACAAACACACAGGCGCAGAGGTGAACAGGTCTGCTAGTCCCTGACACAGGTGCACAGACATGACATCATCAGCAGATAGTGTGTGCCATGCATTGGACCAGGTGCAGGGTGATGACATCACCCGCTGTAGGACTGGGAGCTGTGCTGTGTTTGAACACCTGGATCTACAGCCCACCCATCCAGGTAGATTATTAACCAGACAGCCAGACATCCAGACAGCCTGCTAGCTAGTCAGCTAGGTTGGCCAGGCAGATAAGTAGGCAAGGAGACAGGCAGGCAGATTTGACCCTGCACATGTGTTTGGCAGCATGTAGCACCAGGCTGAGCCATTCTCCGAGCCGTGCAGAAACAGCAGCTGCATAGAGATCAGCTCCATTCAGATGCTAAGCAGTCTTATCTCTAGAACCTCTCTGCTGCCCCGCATGCTCCACAATGTCCAGGGCAAAGCTATTAATGCATGTGTGTGTGTGTGTGTGTTTGTGTGTGTGTGTGTGTGTGTGTGTGTGTGTACACGTTTAGTTGTTCAGAAGACCTCCTTGGAGGGTGTGTGTGTTATGCTAGCACTGCATAAGAACAGTAGTCTTCCCCTTTAGACACACACGTACACACACCCGCCAACTGAAATGAGACCAGTGCATCATGTGAAGTGCTGCTGTTATTGAGGAGATTTGTCTTGGATCCACAGAGATCCTGTTACCACACAGGAAATGAAGTCTAATGACCCTGAGTGATCACCAGAGGAGGTGTGGCTGACTGGTGAGCTCCCTCACTGACTCCACCCATCTTTGAAAGCCATTAACACTCTCCTGTTTCACACTGGGCCTCCACGCACGCACGCACACACACACACACACACTGGCACACTGCTGGCACACAGGTTTTACACAGCGCAGGGTGGGTAAGGGTGATCTCATGTATGTGTGCGTGCAGTACACATGTACACACACACACACGCACACACTCCTGCTGCAGACTCCAAACTCATTTTACACCCTGTAACTGGCAGGCAGCACACTTCTCTATGTGAGGCCTAAATGGCATCGTAAGGGAAACAGCGACTCCCAGACGCCCTGTTGTGATCAGGCTGAGGAGAACTGCTTAATTGGGCCGCATCAGCCATGCCCTGGCTGCCTGGCATTAACTGGGAAATTCAACCTCTTGCTTTTCCTCCCGCTGCGTCTGACAGTCGCAGCGGTGTTGGAATCAGACGCATGAATAAGAGCCCTGACACTTAGATTCAGCCGCCAGCGCAGGAGCTGGAGATGTTGAGAAAAAAACGTTAATATGAAAATACATGGGAAATACATCTGCACTTAGCGGTGAGCTGTTAGTGTAATCATGTTTCTCGTGATACATTCACAAGTGCAGCATACACATGGTTTTTCTGTATGAATTCAAGTTCATGAATATTGAAATTCAAAAAACAAAAATGTCTTTGTGTAAAACGTCTCAAATTCGACAGAAAAACAACTCTTAACAGGGATTAAAGACGCTGTGAAAAGAGAACTACAATCCATCAGCTTATCACAGTCATTATCACAGATGTTTGAGCCACAGCTCCCTGTCTGCAACACCATGATTTAGCATGATGACAAGCCTGTGTTATGAGCTGATAGGCTGGTCGAACCACTGCTACCAGATAGGCTGACCCCAGCTGACCTCTGGCGGTGACCTCACACTGACCATTGATTGACCCCCGTGTGACCCCGGCCGTGGAGACCCGCCACCATGGCGACCCGCCATGTACTGGTCGCCATGGTCTTGCCGGCATTTGCTGGCTAACCCAGTTAAGGTCTGTCTCATTGGTAGATAGATGGAGATGGACATGGCTGAGGAAAGCAGGATTAGCCTAGTGTCAGAGAACAAACAGTACATTTAACCTGATTACAACCCTCCAGCCAAGAGATATGACCTGAAAGGAGCACGCTGGTGGCATGGCACTGAGCATGGGCCCCTACTGTAATGGCGGCCTCAGTAAGTTCACTCTCATCTGGGGACTTATGTTAAGATTAGAGCTGTTTGCGGATGTATGTTGGTGTTTGTTGGTGGCTAACTCCATGCAGAGCCTGTGTTTGTGTTCAGTGGCTAGCGGGCAGGCCAGCCTGACCTGGGGACGGAGATAACGCGGTGCTCTGTGGCTCTGCCTTTCAGAGGCGCACAAACGGCAGCCTGCTAATGAAATCAGCCGTAGTTAACCTTGCTCCCTCCTTGCCACCCCGGTTGATAGCAGCCCTGGTCGTGACTCTCTTATCTCCTCTCCACGTCTTGCCTCCTCCCCATCCCTCCCTCCCGCTCTCCATCCCTCCCTCTCTCTCTCCCTCCTTCCCTCCATCCCTTATCCCCTGAATTGCTGTTCCCTAACTGTCTTCTGATGATAACCATTCCACTGCAACCCACAGCCAACTCCCCTCCTCCCCCAGCTCCCCCCCCCCCCCACCCCCCCAGGCATGGCAAATCAGATAGCAGTGCCATGACTGTCTGCTAATGAAATTAGCCGCATTTCTCATAAGCCTTAATAAGTCACTAGACTCGATTAAGGATGCTGTCGAGAGAGTCAGGGGAGGGGGGGAGGCAGGGGGGGGATAGGGGAAGGAGGGGCGCTCTGGGTAGAGGGGGGGGATACAATTCATCAAAACATCGCCCCACGATGCCAGCAATGGTGTTGATTGTCATAAATATTATCCCCCCCTCCCCTCAACCCCTGTCTATCTCACCTCCTCTGGATCACCCCCCATGCCAGCAGCGCTCCCAGACATCCAGCCCCTCCCCCACCCTGACAGTGTGTTTTCGACACTTGGTGAGATGCTGGGGGGGTGGGGGGTATTTCAGAGGTGGGGTCATTAACTTGGCTGAATGACAGACATCAGCCAGGGTGAGGCTGCCCTGCTCTGCTGTCCTGCAGGGGGGTCCCTCATCCCTCCTTCCTGTCATCCCTCTCTCTCTCACACTCTCTCACACTCACACAGACACACACACACGCAGTCCCGTCTGGTGTGTGAACAGGAATCCAGAGCTAAGTTTAGTGGTGGAGGCTGAGAAGAGCACAGAGCAGCCTGATGAATGAGAGGAGACAGGCTCTTTATACCCGGGTACACACATCCATAGTACACGAGAGAGAGAGAAAAAGAGAGAGAAAAAGAGAGAGAGAGAGAGAGAGAGGGAGAGAGAGAGAGAGCTGCTTCCTCTCAGATGGGTGTGTCTGCGCGAGAGAAAGAGAGGGAAAGAAGCAGACAGACAAAAAGAGTGTGGAGCACTGCCAGGGAGCTCTTGTGGCATGTCTTTGTGAGTGCTGGGCCCGGTGTGGTGGCTGCTCTGTGTGGAGTGGATGTTTGTGTTCATGGCACCACCAGTGAGGCGCGTGCTGCCGGCCTGCCTGTGGAGAGACGCCCGTCCTCATTAATCACGGGGCCTGATCCCGCGCCCTGACAGCTTGCAGCCTGGCGCCCCCCCCCCCCCCCCCCCCCATACCCTCCCAAACCCCTTTCACCCCCTACACCCCCCTGTCATCCTGCTCCACTGTGGGACGGTCGGTGCTGCGCCATTATCTTCACAGCATAACGAGACTGCAATGACAGCTGCCAAGGGATCTTCCCCCCCCCCCCCCCCCCCCACACACACATCCTTAGAAAAGAACCCCGTTTCTCTCCCATCTCGGGTTCACAAGTTTTGATCGCCCGAGGGCAAAGGTCAATGGATTTGCGGGGTCGTCAGAGCAACTCTTGACAGCGTCAGTTGTCAGGGAGCTGGCCGGCCGGCCGTGACACAGTCCTGCTGTCCGGACACTTCCTCTTCGAGACAGGAACTAGAACAAGAACATGGTGATCGTGTGGAGTAGAAGAAGGGAATCTTTAGTTTATCCCCTGGCCTCATCCCCGGCTACCTTCTCTGTGTGTGTGTGTGTGTGTGTGTGTGTGTGCGTGTGTGTGTGTGCGTGCATGTGTGTTGAGGGGGTGTTGGGCTTTGGCTCTGTTCAGCGGGATGCCTCAGCTAACAGGTCGGCTCTGGTCTAGTTGTGTCATGAGCACACAGCTGAGTTGTCACTTGTCTCTAATTGGCTCAGATCGACACACCAGAGGCTCAAAGCTCACTGACCCCTCCTCCTTTCTCTCTCCCCCCCTCTCTGTCTCCCACCAACACTAAGCTCCACAGCCCTGCGTGTGTGTGTGTCTGTGTGTGTGTCTGTGTGTGTGCGCGTGCTCCGCTAGGGTGCTAAGTGGAGCAGACTGAGAGGGCAGTGGAGCGATGATCGTGAGGGGAGAGAGGGAACCCTGCTCTGTCCTGACGGGACCCAGATTGATCAGCCTGCGGAGGTCATCAGGGGGGTCATCAGGGGGTCAGGACAGGACAGATGATGGTCCACGTCATCGCTAGGAAACACCGTGCCCTGCTCACACTCCAACACATGGTCCTCCTCACACACAGATACCTGGTCATTTCAGCCACATTACCCAAGAGATCTACACACCCTAGCTACTCACAGCTCAGATACTGCAGGCAGCCAGGCAGGCAGGCATTCAGTCAGCCAGGTAGACATTCAGCCAGGGATACAGCCAGCCAGGGATACAGGCAGCCAGGGATACAGGCAGCCAGGGATACAGCCAGCCAGGGATACAGGCAGCCAGGGATAGAGGTAGCCAGGGATACAGCCAGCCAGGGATACAGTCAGCCAGGGATACAGATAGCCAGGGATACAGTCAGCCAGGTAGACATTCAGCCAGGGATACAGGCAGCCAGGGATACAGTCAGCCAGGGATACAGTCAGCCATGGATACAGGTAGCCAGGGATACAGCCAGCCAGGGATACAGTCAGCCAGGGATACAGGTAGCCAGGGATACAGCCAGCCAGGGATACAGTCAGCCATGGATACAGGTAGCCAGGGATACAGTCAGCCAGGGATACAGGTAGCCAGGGATACAGTCAGCCAGGTAGACATTCAGCTAGGGATACAGGCAGCCAGGGATACAGGCAGCCAGGGATACAGCCAGCCAGGGATACAGTCAGCCAGGGATACAGTCAGCCAGGGATACAGGTAGCCAGGGATACAGGCAGCCAGGGATACAGCCAGCCAGGGATACAGTCAGCCAGGGATACAGTCAGCCAGGGATACAGGTAGCCAGGGATACAGGGTCTGTGTGTCTGGAGTCAGAGTAGGCGTGTCTGGAGTCTGTGATTGGGCGTGAAGATGTCCTGCCTGTCCGGAGGGAGACGTGAGGTGGCTGTCTGGCACACGTCCCTGATGATCATCTTGTAATTGGACAGAGGTGACCTTTCCTTACTGGAATGCTGGAGTGCTGTGGTGGGGCTGGAGGGGGCATATTAAACAGCAGCCGCAGGGAGGGGTGTGACGGGGTGACAGGAGGAGGGACAGTAATGTATGAGGGTGCGGCTGCAGCCTGACTGCAGCTGTATGGACTGATGTACGAGGGACTGGACATCACTGACTGATCGCCTCAGAACCTAGTCCCTGCTAACGGCTGCCCGTGGTTTGTGTGTTTGTGTCTGGAGTCAGAAAGTGGTGAAGGGCCTGGTTCTGGTGCATTGACTGGGACAGCTTATAGGCTGTGTATGAGACTGGAACTTGTCTTTGTGATTTTGTGAGACAGCTCAATGCTAACCCCACTCAGCCATCCTAACAGGGACAGCCTGGAGAACAGGTGTGTTTTATAGAGCTCGGTCTCCTTTTACTCCACCCTGTTTGCATGCGTGTGTGTCTTTGTTTGTTTGTACGTGTGTGTCTTGTCTGTGTGTGTGTGTGTGTGTGTTAGTGTGAGGCCAGGCTCCAGAGTAGCGATGCGCCCCAGTAGGGGGTGGTGGTCATCCCCGCTGCCCATGTGAGACCTGCAGGGAGCAGCCTAACGAGGGGCAGCAGCAGCTGACTGCTTTGTCCTGCAGCCAGCCAGCCAGGATGCCTCAAAGACTGTCCTGTGGAGAGGCAGCCTGTCCTTTGTGTCTGCCTCTTCCTCGTGCCTGCCTGTCAGGGAGAGGGTCAGGGGCCCTGCGAGGGGCCCTGGGTGGCATCAGGTGGACAGAGGCTTTGTCCCTGTCTCTCCCTCCTCCCTATTCTGCTCCCCCCTTCTCCTTCCCTCCTTTCTTCCCCTGATCTCCTTCCCTCCTCTCCTTCCCTCCTTTCTTCGCCTCCTCTCCTTCCCTCCTCTCCTTCCTTCCTTTCTTCGCCTCCTCTCCTTCCCTCCTCTCCTTCCTTCCTTTCTTCCCCTGCTCTCCTTCCCTCCTCTCCTTCCTTCCTTTCTTCGCCTCCTCTCCTTCCCTCCTCTCCTTCCTTCCTTTCTTCGCCTCATCTCCTTCCCTCCTCTCCTTCCTTCCTTCCTTTCCTCCCCTGCTCTCCTTCCCTCCTCTCTTTCCCTCCTCTCCCCCCCTGCTCCTTCCCTCCTCTCCTTCCCTCCTCTCCTTCCCTCCTCTCCCCCCCTGCTCCTTCCCTCCTTTCCTTCGCTCCTCTCCTCCCATGCTCCTTCCCTCCTCTCCTCCCCTGCTCTCCTTCCCTCCTCTCCTTCCTCCTCTCCCCCCTGCTCTCCTTCCCTCCTCTCCTTCCCTCCTCTCCTCCCCTGCTCTCCTTCCCTCCTCTCCTTCCCTCCTCTCCTTCCCTCCTCTCCCCCCCTGCTCCTTCCCTCCTCTCCTTCCCTCCTTTCCTCCCCTGCTCCTTCCCCTTCTCTCACTCTCGCCGCCCCTCTTCTTTTCCTCCCCTCGCACACCCCTCTCTCGCCTCCCTCCC
>NW_026911064.1:0-16402 GCF_963692335.1 Osmerus eperlanus | reverse complement strand
GAGGTAGACAAGCCCCCCCCCCGACAAGCAGACGGGAAAATATGGAAACTAAAGCATTGGTGTCTTCCCCTTTATTAAGTCAGGAGAACGGGGACAAAGAGAGAGGGTGGAGAGAGAGAGAGAGAGAGAAGAAGCGAGAGCGGGAGAGAGAGAGGGAGAGAAAGAGAGAATCGCCTGGGGAGGGGAACTGAGGGGAGGGAGGATATTAAAACACACACGGGGGTCAACACAACCGGGCGCTTCGTGAGCGAGGAGAGAGAAGCGTTACGGAGAGAGAGGGGGACCATTTTGTATATGTATGTGTGCACTCGAGTGCGTGCCTGCGAGAGTAGGGTAAAAGAATGTCATTTCATTGACTACAGTTCTTTGGTGCAAGCCACTGAGAAGGGCAACACACCTTGGGCCTCGAGTGACATAGTGAATACAAATAAGTGGGCCTTCCATCTACAGTTCCTACATCTTGCATCCAGCACACAAACCGCCAAACTGTTTTTATTCCACTTCATATATCGATTTTGTGGGACACATTTTTAAAGGACAATGACTTCCGTGAGGTCTGTGGGCACAGTAGGTCGATGTGGCAGGAGTAGAAAGAAAAGAGGAAAATGACTGAATGTTCGATGGCTTTGGTGGCTCTCTTTTTGTACGAGCGCAACACAAAGGCGGGTGTTCGGTGTGATCGTTCTCCGGATCGGAACATCTCCTGCAGATGCTAAGAGTCACTCTACTGATGTCAGCGGGTGGAGACACCGCCTGATGGATTCCTAGTGGCTGTTGTCGGGTCACAACTTGTTGTGATTGGTTGTGACAGGGCCGTGACACATCCGGAGTGTGGCCCTGCTGGGACGGTGGGCTGATGATCACAGTGTGTGTGTGTGTGTGTGTTAGAGAGAGGGACACGCATGTGTGTGTGTGTGAGACACGTGTTCGTGACAGCCGGATGATCATGTGTCCAGGTGGAGCCTAAGGGGGAAACATTCACTTATCTTAAGGCTCAGTGCACAAGGATGACACACACACACTATACGGTACACTTGCTATGCCTCAGTGAATATAAAAGCATATCCTGAATCTACACATCACGTGCCACCGAATAAAGAACAATCTAGATTCATCTGACAAACGACACGGTGCCTCACTCCGGTACTAAGTTGTCCTGACATGTCCCAGATAGGCACCGACTTGAAAAGAAAACAAATTGAACGTCTTTTCTTATTGCCGTCACATAAACATCAAACAATGGCGCCAGGGCGCTTGTTTCTCAGAGCCTAAGCGCTACAGAGCTCTGTCTCGCTCAACCAGAGCTCCGCTAAAAAGATCCCAAACAAAGATTTTGGCTACGCTAGGAAGATAAATACGTTAGCGTGTCTCCGTGATGGAGAACGACAGTCGGCTCCCTGTCCCAAACGCTCGAATCCATCTCCAAACTAAACGCGCTTAAACGGGCGAGGCGAGTGCTCCATCAACACGACTTTAACTCCCCCCCGAGCAATGTTCCTGACTTGGACAGGGGTGGGGGGGCGTGTGTGTGTGTGCAGGGGTGGGGGGGAAGATAGACGGAGAGAGAGACAGAGAGAGGCTGAGAGAAAGAGAGGGGTGGGGGAAGTGCGGGGAGGGCTGGATGTGGAGGAGTGGAGTTTTCCAGGCCCCCAGGATTCAAGTGGATGAGAGAGCCAGGCTCTTTACCGATTCCAGAAAATTCACTTTCAATCTCACTTCACCCATGAGATGTATTTCAATCATAACATACAAGCATATCCTTTTCGTTTCCTATTATTTCAATTAATTAAATCATACCCAAGAGGGATACCATAAGGCCCCAAAGCCTGTATACAATATCTGTACCAATAGATGAACTTGTGTTTGTCTGATTGCTTCGTTTCATGTTACACATTTGTATACTGTACACAACAGCCTTTTTCAGCGTCCAGTAAGCCAGAAAAATTACACATCTCCACTAACCAGAGGCCCCAGCCACCTGACCTTCCCCTGTAATCCACGCGCGGCACTTTCCAACGATAATAATATCCCTGTGGAGCCTCGCACGTAGCCTGCCTCGCATCGTGTGTTTAATAGAAATGTGTGCGTCCCCCCCCCACCCCCCCCCCCCCCCCCCCCCCTCATGTCACCTCACCCCACGGCCCAGAGGACTTGGAGCCCCCGCGGGGAGCCCTCAAATTAAACTCAGCACGGATCACACCTTATTACACTGTGTATTTCAGTACCCCCTTTTCAGGTTAATATTAGAAGATGACCTTGGCTTGTATAACCAGGTGACATCTTTATTCTGTACCCCCTGAGGTTGTTGGGAGGATGAGGAAAATAGGCAATTACAATCATACTCAGACTCCCTACTGCCTGCCCTGTAGAGCCAGACCTGGGGGCTGGATCTGAAACACACACACACACACGTTTTACTCTTGTTGTGGCTAAACCAGGGGGTTGGATGTAAAGCACACATTTTCTTCCACACACGAACGCACACACATACTGTACACACAAGTCTGCTTCTCTGTCGTTGGAGCTGTAGGTTTGGAAATCCGCACACATACGCACACCTTCCCTGTTCGGAATGGGAGTTCTCCGGCAACAACAAGCGCTCGCTAGCCGATACAGAAACCCCTTTGTTCTAATCAACCCATGGACTGCTGTATGTTTAGCCCTACGGCCCAGGTGTTACAACCAAACTGGTTTCCCCTCCAATACGTGCTCCCTCCTCACCCACCACAGGCTCCGTGCGCTGCACATCGAGGCACAAAGCCAGTCCCCCCTGCTCACACATGCTCAAACAGGCACAGATGGCCAATCAATGCCCACCTCATAACAACACTGGCACGCATATGACAAGAGGACATAAATCAAGGCGGAGAGGCGCTGGGTGGGTGTGCCCGCTTTGATAACAGGAAGACGCTGCAAATGGATGGGTCCATCCAGAATCCCCCACTTGGTATTCATGCGTGTTCCCTCGCGAGTTTCCGCACATTTCTACCCGAACAGTCTTTTCAAAGGTCTTTTTAGCTGGTACACTACGGCGAAACAGTTTTGTGGTGATGATGATGGCCACCGCATGGAGACCTGGGAGTGTCAACCATTTCATATGGGCTCTTCAGATATGATGAATTCAATTAAATAATGGTCAAAAGGGGTCTGGAGCCTTGCCTCTGAAATGATGTGGCCTGATGGAACACTTTGCAGAACCTCTTAGTTTTCGGTCCTCCTAAATTCACCTGCATCAATATTTGAACAGGTAGGGAGGGGACCGACCCAAAAGTGTCTGGACCAGGAGCCAAAAAGGGTCAACATGCAAATGGAGAGCAAGCCAGTGACTAAGAGCGTTGACGCAGGGTGCGCGTGTCAGTGTGAGCAGAGCAGAGGGAATGTCCCCGAGGTCACCGCCATTTGACGGACGAGCTCTTAAACTTGGCTTGAGGTGACCTCGACGTCCAACCCCTCTCAGCCTTGCTGAAACACACACCAGTCAAACAAACCACACACACACACACACACACAATGTGACACACACACACACAATGTGACACATCACTTGTCGTGGCAGCACTCTATAGTCCCTCATGCATGTGAATTTGTCTCTTAATGGAAAAGATTTCATGGACACATACACACACACACACACACACACACACACACAACTAAACACACACAGTTACAGCCACACACACAAACATATCACCTCAATCTTAACACACATGGCGTGACACACATGACCACAGCCCCCATAACCACCCTACCCCAGTCTTAGCAATCAGTAGCAAGTGTGACTCCACTTACCCATGTCACTCGACACACGCAAACACACACTTACAGCCTCTTACAATTCTTACCACAGACATGCATTAAGATCCTTTAACCACAAATAGACTGCACTTTCTCTTCTGGCGAAACACAATGATGCATGAACACAAGCTACACACACACACACACGCCACCAACAATGTGACAGACCCCTTGTCACCGCAGCACTTTATCCTTCCTCTTGTGTGTGCATTTGTCCCTCAGGGAGCAGACTTGATGGAGGACAACATACTGTAGATGGAAAGAGAAGACTGATAGATGGATGGATGGATAGAGAGAAGAATGGATGAAAGTGACCCCTTCAATCTCTCACTCGCTCTCTCACTCTCTCGCCCTCTCGCTCTCTCGCTCTCTCACTCTCTCACTCTCTCACTCTCTCACTCACTCCCTCACCACACCTTTTATTAAAACCCTGTCAAAATAAAACGGCAGCTCAGTAATGCTACATAAGGAAGCTCTGTTGGACCTCCCCTGAGGGAGCATTAGCCAGAGTGTTCCTTACGGCTCCCTGTCTGCTCTGCCAATCCAGTGTGACCTTCAGCCTCTGGGTTAACACAATTATCGCACCCAACCACACACACACACACACCTTGAGCCCTGTAATTGGTGTGCCCCGAAATGGGTGGAAAACCCAGGGAAGGAGGAGAGGTAGAAAGGTGATTAATTTAGCCCGAGGTCGATGGGCACCTAAATCATGGCGTGTCAGCGGAATTTGATTCGCCTTCCTTCCCCGCGGCCTTGTCCTCTGTGACTGCCTGCACGCTCACTGGGTAGCACACGGGTGGTAGGCAGCGGAGGTCGGGAAGTGAAGGGCGCCATGCGGAGCCTAATTAGAGAAGAATGAGCGGGACCCAAGGACCCCCTGACTGACTCCCCAAACATCTCACTCAGAAGAGACCTTCCATCTCCGGGGGATGGAGAGAAGGAAGGAAGGAAAGACGATGGAAGGAAGGAAGGAAGGAAAGAAAGAAAGAAGGAAGAAAGGAATGAAGGAAGCAAGGAAACAAGGAAAGAAAGAAGGAAAGAAGGAAGGAAGGATGATGGAAAGAAGATGAAAGGATGGAGGAGAGAAAGTGGGGAAAAAAAATCACATGCAAAAAACAGTGCAGGATTTAGCTTCAGTCAGGGAGAGAAACATGCTCTCGGCTGTCTAATTTAAAACCTCTATCGGGAAGACCTTGAGCACCACTGTAAAAAAACAAGTAGCCGTCTTCAATTAACGAAGAAAGTACGCAACCTCTGCAATCCCAAACGGTGAAACCAGAATCGCTCCTCACGGTCCTCATCAAAAACAGCCTCCAAGGACGCCTTCATCTTAACGAAACCACACATCACAAGACGCCACCGATAATCTATAATCCGATTGTAACCTTTGACTTTGTTGGCTCAGTCCCGTGAGTGGTTTTAGTGCTGGATACCACAGGTTTAGCTTTGCTTTGTTGTTCACTGACACCCACTCAGCAAAGCTTAGCCACAGGGGTCACAGACAGACAAAAGCAGGGCCAATCAACAGTTCAACAGACCACCCCCACCAATAAGGTTACATTCCCTTCCTTGCACCCTCTAACACTTCCTGTTCACACCTGAAAGCCTGCTTCCTGTCAATCAACGGCGGCCGCTGGGAGCCCTCGAAATTCTAGCATTGACTAGAGGGGACCAGCAGAGTACTGGCTGTGGAGAGACAAAGCGATTACAGTACGTTGCGCTATTTTAGGCTTTTCAAGAAGCGTCACGAATACTACGTTTGGATCTCTTAGATCTAAGGTGTGTCTACCTGTGGATGTCGTTGGTAGTGCCGGACGTAGTCATCCTAATTTTCCCTCATGACATTCAACGGTTTCAGCATTTTCCCCTGCCTGTAAAAACAATTGACCCAGCTAAAGAACAGGCCCTGGTTTTCCGGCACAAGTCTCCTAAACATATTTCTTGTCTACAGCCACTCAAACCATACATCACCAACAAAGCCAAACTCATTCATCTTCCTGTCTCAGACACAAGTCAATAAGTGGTATGGCACACCCACATGCGTAAACATGCACACACGCATTCAAGCCAAAACACACTCACACACATACTATGGACATACACACACACACACACACACACATACTTGGAGCCCCTAATGACGCGCCCCTGGTGTGACGGGGCGAGTGCCACAGAGTGTGTTGTGAATTACAGAGAGGAAACACAGAAGATGAACTAACGATAGCTGCTAATAATTACAGATCTGTAGTGTGGAGGAGTTAATGAGCCGGCCTGCACCTCCCATGATGCCCCAGTAATAATGGATGAGGAGCAACAGAAAGGGGTAGAGAGAGAGACACAGAGAGAGAGAGAGAGACAACAGAGAGAGAGAGAGAGGGAGAGAGAGAGAGAGAGAGAGAGAGAGAGAGGGGGAGAGAGAGAGAGAGAGAGAGAGAGAGAGAGAGAGAGAGAGAGAGAGAGAGAGAGAGAGAGAGAGAGAGAGAGAGAGAGAGAGATGGTCCGGGGGAGTGAGGGAGAAGTGGAGAGGAGAGGGAGCTGTCAGTTTGAGTGGCCTGGGTGCCCTCTGGGGTCCCTGTGCACCTCCAGCATGTCAACGAGAGAGGCCCTCTCTGGAGGCAGCACGTCTCCACGCTAATGAAGATGTGACAGGCTGCCCGGCCGGCCGTGCCTAGCGGAGACACCGAGAGAGGAGGAGGGGAGGAGCCCCGCGGACTGAGAAAACAGGAACGTGGAGAGGGGAAGTGGCCGAGAGTGGATGAAGGAGGTTTCAACGCACAAAGAATGGGGAATGATGTCTGCGTGATGGAAAGCTGGCGGAGACACAGTGGTTTGGGAAGGTCGGGGATCGTTCCAGACGGTGAATTAGGGGGCCGCAGAGTAACACAGAGCGATGAAAACGGCGTGCATGTACATGTACGCCCCAGATAGGGAAGCGTGCGGTGGGGCGTGGCCTCAGGTGACGTCAGGGCGACTCACCAGAGAGCTGGTGTAGCTGGGGTCGGAGGTGTCATCCTGCAGGTAGCGCGACAGCCCAAAGTCGGACACCTTGCACACCAGGTTGCTGTTGACAAGGATGTTGCGCGCCGCCAAGTCGCGGTGGACGTAGTTCATCTCCGACAGGTACTTCATCCCAGCGGAGATGCCTCGCATCATCCCCACCAGCTGAATGACGGTAAACTGGCCGTCGTTTTGCTGCAAGACAGAAGGAGACAGGAGGGAAATGAGTTTCCAGGTTGGCATGTCGCAGGCTGAAACCAGTGTGTATAAGAACGTCGGGATTGCCATGGTGAGACTGTACGAGACTAGACAAGATGAATGGCCGTCTCTTCTGAATGTTTGACTCTTACCCACGGTTGATGTCCCTGTGCCAGTGAAAACAATCTTACAACAGTTGTAACCACCTGCAAGCCAACTTTCATCTTTTTCATAATTATACACCTGAACTGGTTGTACACAGGTTTAACTACAGCCTTTTTAGGGAACTAATGTGCTAGAATTAAGGAAGGATATGATCCACCTGATTAATTCAGTTCTGAGTGGGTGAGCAAATCCTTAGAAATAAACACTTCACAGGTACTCTCCAGAGCCAACACACAGTATTGACTTCCTACTAGATATCCACTGTGTTATCACTCTAAAAACCAGTAATCAGTTACATTCGTGCTCCATATATAATTTCGACACTAAAAGCGAATGCATGCTGCATTTTTTGTGTTCATATTTTACAAACAGTTGTTCAGGTTAGCTATTTAAATACATTCTCAGATGAAGATATTTCATCTCAAAGCCATTCACCAACAAGGAAATCATTCGAAGATTTATGGTAGTGTTATAAATTCAACAGAAGCCAAAACATAAATATCTACATTTGATTGTTTATCTCATGAGTGGTCTAAGAGTGGTTATTATCTCAACCCATACAGCAAGAGTACAGGTGTGTTGATTTAGTGCCAAAAATCTAGTTTAGTTCAAAAGCCCCAACATGAGAAGAGCGTTCTGCCATGTGCCTCTGTGCTATAGCGTTCACAGTATCCCTTTACGAGGAGTTCATCTGGACCGAACTGCTTCTGGCATCTGCATTCAAACTGGAAACACAAACCCGTTTATGTTGCAAACGATTCACTGGGGGTCCTTATTTTTGGGTGTATGCTCTCTTTAATGTGTCAGGCAGTTTAAAGCATCATTCTGGCATTGTGAAAACCAACTTTATCTGGTCCCTTGTTCTGAGAGTAAGACTTGGAGCTGTTCCCTCCACACACGTATGTCCTGTGGGACCCGGCTTCCAGATGAGACAAGCCTACAGACACCTCCTTGTCACCACAAGCAGGAGGTTAGGGCACAATCGGGGGCAATGGTACAAGATGTGCTGTCATACCGAAAGTACCTACCGAAGTGAACACACTGACAAACAGCCTTAACCTGCCCCCACACATCTATTTGAGTACGACCTACTTCCTGTACAAAGGAAGTGGATATTTCTGGTCCTTGTGATTTTGTGTCGCTTTCTCCTCTTACTTCTTCCCGTTGACACAGAGAGCGCCTCTCCTCGTTCATTTACTTTCAACAACATATAGGAGGCGTTTTAATTTTGAGAACTCAATTACAATTCTTGAGCCTCAGCCTCACTATATGTGTTTGTCAGAGGAGCTTTAGAGGCCAGAGTGCTGGCGGACATCTCTGTAAGTAACATGCACACACTGAGCCCCAGACCCAGCTCTCCTAAGTGCTCAGAGGAATAGACTTTGAACCCGCAACATACTAACAAATAAGAGGCTAGGGGAGATCGATGGGTACACAACTCGAATATGGCGGCTAGCAAAGCCAACTTCAAAGGATCCCTTTAAACCAGCCCTAGATCAAAGTGGAGTGGAAAACCAATCCACAAGATTGAGGGAGGGGGAAAAAACTGCCTGAATATTGATTAAACTGCATGTCAGTGTGATGCCAGCTGCTAAAGGGAGCGGATAGTCCATTAATGACTGGGGGTGTGAATGAAGAAAAAGGTGGAAGACAACATATTTTTCCAGATACACTCAAATGAGGAGCACGGGAACCTGTGTTGTGTTTAACGGTGGTCTCTGTTGCGGTGAATTTTGCTCTGTGTCAGATTCTTGCACAGAATCCTTAGTTGTTGTTCTACACAGGCACACACTCCCCAGCATTCCACAACGAGGACAACTTTGATTGGCATTTAGCTGCAAAGTGCAGATTTAAAATCATCTATATTAATGTATTATCTATATTTCTCTGAAAGACGTTAAAGAATGAGCTGATTGAAACAACTACTGGACAGCCAATCAAAACCTACCACCCTGTGAGGTGATCTTGCGTTGACCAATAAAAACACAGCAATTTATGACATGCTACCACTCACCCTGAGGAAGGAGTCCAGGGCTCCGTTCTCCATGAACTCTGTAACTATCATGACTGGACGGCTCTTGGTGACCACGCCTTCCAGCCTGATGATGTTGGGGTGGTCGAACTGGCCCATGATAGAAGCCTCGGACAGGAAGTCTCTCCTCTGCTTCTCCACGTAGCCTGCCTTCAGGGTTTTGATGGCCACGTACATCTCCCTCTTCCCTGGGAGCTTGAGACGGCCCTTATACACCTCGCCGAATTCCCCTGGGGAGGTGGGGAGGGAGGGAGAGAGCGAGAGAGAGAGAGAGAGAGAGAGAGAGAGCGAGAGAGAGAGAGAGAGAGAGAGAGAGAGAGAGAGAGAGAGAGAGGTATGTAGTACAGCTGTATTTGAGGGCTATGGGAGCTTGTGCGACACAACTCAACATGAGGAGATCAAATCAGTCTGCTGTGGATCTAGCTGCAGTTCTGGTATGCACTGTATCTGTCATGTTTCTTGGCATCTGTTGTCCCCTGGAATAAAAAACATGGTCTGCACTCAAAGTGAAAGCTGTATGCAGTAGACATATTTTTAGGTACCTTTATCTTAATGCTCAGGGGATTGTCTCATTTTGGACCTGAAGTCTTTTTCAAAGTTGTACCATATTCAGACCGAAATCAATTCAGACATGCAGTACAGTACCTCTCATGCAGAATAATAGTTGTGGTTTTACTTTTCAGGTCCCTCTGAGATTCTATCACTGTCACTGACTCATCTATCTTGGAGCGTTATCTAACCAGGGAATTCACAGATAAAGAACAAAAAACAAAACAGTTGAATAACAAAAAGGCAAATGTGCTCGAACTTACGTATCTGCAATCCCAGTGATTAATTATCGGCAGGGCTCAGCAGGCTAACTGCCGAGATACCACATTGAGGAATACAACTAAAACGGAAATCCTTAATTAGCAAGCCTCCTCTCCTCCCTCTGACCCCCCCCCCTTCCTTCCCTGTCGTTTTCCTCACACCTCAGATGCTGAGCCGCACGGTAGATGGGAGCTATTCCAGGTCTCTGCGCTCATTGCCAGGGGGAAAGAGGGCGGGGGGTGGGGGGAGTGTTGGGGGAGAGGGGAGGGTGGGGGGAGAGGGGAGGGTGGGGGGAGAGGTTGGGGGGGTGAGGGGAGGGTGGGGGGTGAGGGGAGGGTGGGGGAGAGGGGAGGGTGGGGGGAGAGGGTGGGGGGGTGAGGGGAGGGTGGGGGGTGAGGGGAGGGTGGGGGGAGAGGGGAGGGTGGGGGGTGAGAGGGAGGGTGGGGGGTGAAAGGAGGGTGGGGGGAGAGGGGAGGGTGGGGGGAGAGGGTGGGGGGGTGAGGGGAGGGTGGGGGGTGAGGGGAGGGTGGGGGGAGAGGGGAGGGTGGGGGGAGAGGGTGGGGGGGTGAGGGGAGGGTGGGGGGTGAGGGGAGGGTGGGGGGAGAGGGGAGGGTGGGGGGTGAGAGGAGGGTGGGGGGGGAGAGGGGAGGGTGAAAGGTCGAACACGGAGTGAAAGGCCGGAGTGAACACGGAGTGAAAGGCCCCTACCCTCCTCTCACCCCCCACCCTCCCCTCTCCCCCCACCCTCCTCTCACCCCCCAGGAAGCTGACAGCTTTACAGCTAAAACCCCTGTGCCTGGAATCTGGAGTCTACGCACACAGACTAAACTGAACTCTCTTGTGGACCCTGAAACTGGACAAGTGCACTTCTAAGATGACAAACTCGTTTGATCCCAAAACTCATCCGGAGACAGTCTACGACCGTTACCTGCCCCGATGACCTCTTCGATCTTGACAGTGGACACGTCGATCTCCTTGGCGAACTCGCGGACGGCCTCGTTGGGGTCCTCGTAGGTGAAGGGGTCGATGTAGATCTTCATGCCCGGCGAGCCTGAGAAGTGGGTCGGGCAGCCGAGTGGGGAGGGGCAGTTAGACATGTCGGGTCGCAAAGAGAGCTCTAGAACAACCAAGTGTTGATGTGAATGTCTGGAAACAACCGTTCATATGAATCCATTCATATTAGTATATCAAACAGCTATTATTCATTGTTTTTCAGTTATTATGATTCAGTGTTTGATTATCTTTAGATGTGGACTGCCAATGCAGTATCCTTGATGAACACAGTATTCTAATGCCTTTACATGTGTGAGGTCATATATTAACAACATATAACAACATACATAACACAAATCGAATCGAACACTCTCGTCAATACGAATGCATTGACTTTTGAGTCAACACCCTCGAGGCTATTTTAAATCGAACACGGTTCGTCGACAGAAAAGCATGTCTTCACCAGGATAGTGTGCTGGGACAGCAGGTTCAGACAGCATGGAGATGCAGCTGGAGTAAAAGGGACAACTGCACAGCTGACATCTCTCTCAACAGCCTCCTCTGTTCCAGAAACAAGCTCCTCTCTCTACTGTACAGTACTCCCATCACAGCAGATATCCAAGTGGGACTTTAACACCAGGAGGGCTTACATACTGTTAGGTCCACTCATAAGTGTGGACCTGTAGAAATAGTACCGACCACTCAACTCCCTACCAACAAATGGTGCCTGATGAATCGTACTCAGCCGACAGAAATTAAGCAGGCCGGGTCGAAAGAGAGAAAGAGAGAAAGGGAAAGAGCGTGCGAGGGCATGAGAAAGAGAGAGCGATGCGAAACGAGAGAAAACAACGTTTTCTTCTCTTCCTCCCTTATCTCTCTCTCTTTCTGTACGCCAGCAGTCTCTGCACTTTGATAGCGGTGGAACAATTTCCCAGCCGCCTCTCCCCATAGGAGCTCATAAAGAGATTAAAAACCCCAGGACTATCAAGCTCTTTGTGCCAGCCTGTGATAGGTGAAGCCAGCTCAGCAACCAGGGATGGCTGCTTGTTTCTGGGGCAGATGAGACAGGCAGGGGAGGTGCAAGCAGCCCTTGTCAACACAGCCGTGTTGACACACACACAGACACGCACGTCACAGCACAGACAGACGTCTAATTATTCTTTTCCGCCTTGACACTGAGGGACACTCTTCAGATGGGTTTGTCTGATCAAAAAAGCCCTGTTTCAAATCAAACCCCTTAGTTATCTCCTCAATTTGTCGAGCTGTGTGTGTGTGTGTTCGGGTAGTAGTCTCTAGCAGCAACAAGGGCTGTTCTGTTCTTGCTGGGATCAGAGAGTTTCACCTTGCTCTTGACAGAAAGCTGTGTCTAGTTAGACCATTAATTGCCATGGAACCCATCGGTGAAAATCTAATTGCTGATTAGAGATTCCATACAGATTGGATTTAAACTAATTCATCAGTGGGGTTGGGTAGCTTTGCATTCCATTAAGACATTCTAAATACAAGAAACCTTTGCAGCAGCATTGCTGGGGAGGAGCTTGAAATCTGCACATGAAATGTCAACACGCAAACACACACTCACCAAATAAATGAAAAATGCTCATGCGCACTTACACACGCGCACACGCACACACACACACTTGAATCCATTACTTTTCATTTCACAGACCCAAGCCCACTTTCATGTATAATTCAAATTGCAAACAGTTTATTTCCTCCTCCCTCCGGTGCAGGCCTGTTTAACTGGACTCATCTTTTTATGGCCCACAGATAAAAATAAATACAAGCTTTAATATTTCATGGCTCCTTGATCTGAACGTGAGGGCAAACGCATCCAAACATCCATACACCAGCTCTACTTTTAGCCAGGCCTATAAAACAGAAGACATGATGGTAGAGGGCGAGTGTGTGGGTCTATACTGCAGTGCATTGTAGGTAAAGAGGAGCCCGTAGATCTCCCCCACACACTCAGCCGTTAGGCGGCCAAGCACACACGGGAATATGTCGCATTTTTACGGACAAAAACCAATCCACACAGTAAAACGAAGACTAATCAGATAATGAATCTCACATCTGGACTCATCTACACAATAGTTGTAAACGGTTTTAGAACATGTGGTAGGGTACAGCGTGTTACAATTACACAGCGGCCATGACATTGTTCTGTGTGATCTGCCTAACTTACTATATACACAGTAATCTACTTTCCCCGCTCAGTAAATACATTCCATGCATGAAACCCCAGTTAATTAGCGGGTATTTGATGTTGAAAATCTTATCCATCACACACACTGAGACTCATTAGAGGAAGATAAATCAGTCTTGGATCTGCAAATCACATGGGGATCAACACAGTGTTCGTTTGGGATGGTCAATCAATCTGTTCTTTTTTGTTTTTCCCCTTAATTAAGATTATTTAAACTTAATCACTGGAGTGACTGGCTTCTCGGAGTGCTAATGAAGTTGGTCCAAATATTTGTGTTAACTTTAGGATGGGAAAAGAGATGTTGGCCCCTTTTTGTAAACCACTCAAGATGGCCAGTATACAACCGGACTCCAGGTGCCAGGTTTGTGTGGAGTCTTAATGTTTGTGTGTGTATACTGTGCATCAGTGGGTGTTTGTTCTGAATAGTGGTGACAGGGGTGTTTAAGGTTTGGTTGATGAATAAGTTTGAAATGAAAAGTCATTAGTCTGCATGTGAGGGTCTGTCTGAATGCAATGAGATGTTTGTTATATATCTGAACTGGCATTGATAAAGTAAGTACAGTAAGTTGTTGATGCTGGATGCAGTAACTGGTAGAGTCAGTACAGTAAGTATATGCTGGTGTTTACTGTGTGGTAGCAACATGTGCTTAATCCGGAGTAAGCTCCATTTTTCCCTGAAGCTAAGTAAGATGTTGTGTGGTGATGTGTGTGTGTGTGTGTTTGTGTGTAAAGTATGTGTGTGAGTACGTGTAGATGTGTTTTCAGAGCCTTCCTCCACCTCCTCTCCACCTCCTCTCCCCGTGTTCCCCTGTAACTTCCACACCCTTTCCCCTCATCCTCTTCCCTCCAAGAAGTTGAGCCAACATACAGTCAATAAAATGCCATTGCAAAAAACGAAATCCAAAGCAAATGGCT
The DNA here is from genome assembly GCF_963692335.1 of Osmerus eperlanus. Lineage (NCBI taxonomy): Eukaryota > Metazoa > Chordata > Actinopteri > Osmeriformes > Osmeridae > Osmerus > Osmerus eperlanus. The sequence continues at coordinate 2,288 of NW_026911064.1, read as the reverse complement.
TCTATGGTTGTGTATACATCAGCCACAATGACAAAACCCTTGGTCTAGAGTGACAACACTTGTTCTTGTGTTCCAAGGATGGATTAAAGTGTTTTTTTTTCATTCTGCCTTCTCAGACACACAAGCTTGCACACACACCCACACTAAATGCAGTAATTACAAAACCGTCAGTCAAAACCTGACAGAAACAATCGAAAACAATCTATGGCTAACAGGGTTATTATTGCTGCAGCGAGTTGGGGGAACTAGTTCTGTGAATGGGAGCACTTATCGTGTTTTTCTGTGTTTTTCTCTATACACCAAATTGCTCATTTGATGATTAGGGGCTGTTAAGAGTCACACATCTTTTGTTTATTTCCACCACTTATGCTAATTGCATTTTGGGTTCTCAAAGGAAGGCTTGCGACAGAATGACTTTTTTGATGGTTGCAATCATTTGCCTTCTTCTCTTCCTTACATCATCTTAGGTTTTTAATGAGCCACAGACATCACCGAAGTGGTGTCAGAAAAGGGTTCATGTTGAAAAACGTTTTGGCATGTCAGGGCTTAGCCAAACCCCCGAGTCAGCCTTCCTGCTTCTGGACGACCTGAACCGAGTACACCTTCTTTCTCCTGTGTAAGTGTTTGTAGCCGTGCCAGATTGACTCAGCGTGTGTGTGGTGTGTATTTTTTTGACTGCACGTTTCAGTGCATATTTACGTGTGTCTACGTGCGTGTAATCATCCAGGCCTCTGCCGGTCAAAGTGAGCGAGTATTACATCTCCATTATGTTTCACCGCCAACCGTCAGAGATGAGTGTCAGTCAGTGTCATTTACAGCAGGAAGGGGACATTGTGACAGTCACTCAGAGCCAGCCTGTTAGCTACCCCCTCCTTACCCAGGCCCGGAGTGCTATCACATAAAAAATTGAGTGCATATATGAATATAGTATAAATGTGCATGTGTGCACATCTGTATACGTGTATATATATATATACATTAGTTTAAGAAAAAGATATGTTTCATCATATCATACAGCTAGATGGGGGAAGGATCTCACCTCGTCCTGTGCTGTAGTGCTGCAGCTTGTCACTGTACACCGCCTCCTTAGTGTAGGCCCGCTTCCTATGGTAGCAGAGAGAGAGAGAGAGAGAGAGAGAGAGAGAGAGAGAGAGAGAGAGAGGGGAAAGAGAGAGAGAGGGATAGAGAGAGAGAGGGATAGAGAGAGAGAGAGAGAGAGAGAGAGGGATAGAGAGAGAGAGGGATAGAGAGAGAGAGAGAGAGAGAGAGAGGAAGAGAGAGAGAGAGAGATGAGAGAGAGAGAGAGAGAGAGAGAGAGGGAGGGAGAGGGAGAGGGAGAGGAGAGGGAGAGGGGGAGAGAGAGGGAGAGATAGAGATAGAGATAGAGAGAGGGAGAGGGAGAGGGAGGGGGGAGAGGGGAGAGGGAGAGGGAGAGGGAGAGGAGAGGGAGAGGAGAGAGGAGAGGAGATGAAAGGAGGGGTAGAAGAGAGATTATCACGGCCCGTGTGTCACTGAGGTCTGAGAACGACCCATCTCAATTGAATCAGAGGCCGAGAGTAAGCGCCACCAAACGAGCTTTATGAAAATGAGACCAATTAAATTAAGCTCAATAGGATGTCTGTGCTTCTCATCTGTCGACCTGCGCTTCATCATCAAAAGAGGCTGTCCTGTTTGATGGACGCCTCGCTGGAGCTGTACGACACTGCGGCAAAATCTACTTTCATTCTCCCAGAGAGCTAAATGCAGACGTACAGATTCATTTGATCAGTCTAAGGGGTCAAACCAGAAGAAACCTTTCAGATTCAACCTTCAACTAACCTTTCCCACCACTGCTAATTCTCCTCTTCTCTATTCCCCTCTGAAGACCTGTGTATTTCCTTCAGCTTTTATACTACTACCCAAGAGAAGTGTGTGTGTGTGTGTCTAATGTCCATGAATGTGCGCGTGTGAGAGAGAAACGCGAAACGGCGAAAGGAGCACGACGCAGACGCCGCAAGAGGCGAGAAGGGGGTCAGGTGGAGGTCAGGTGGAAGTGTTTCCAGGTGTACCTGCTGCAGACGATGGAGATGGCCACCAGGGACACGATGAAGACCACACCAGCCGCCGCCGAGCCCGCAATCAAGGGCAGCTGCTCCCTCAGCTCCGACTTGAAGTCATCTGGGGGGAGAGGGGGGGGGGGGGGGAGGGGGAGGGATGTGTGTGTGTGTGGAGGAGAAACAGAGAGAGGGAGGGTGAGCAGACGTGTTTGAGTTGTGTGTCAGGTTGCGTGACAGGGATACAGAGACAGA
>NW_026911062.1:0-26293 GCF_963692335.1 Osmerus eperlanus | reverse complement strand
GGTCTTCCTCCCTCCGTCCCCGTCTGGCCGCAGGATGGCCGACCCCTTCTGGCTGGCCCAGGATGCAGCGGGGCCGGGCGCGGCCGAGGCGGACGCCTGCGAGCTGGAGATCGAGAGGAAGTACGAGGTCATCCCCGCCATCATCTGCTCCATGTGCTGCCTGTTCGGGATCATCTACTGCTTCTTCGGTACGCTCCCCTGCTCCTGGCAACCTGGCGTCCATGACAACCCCTGCCTGGCAACCGTCGGCTGTTCCGCACACTTATCTGTACGTGAGGGTCAGTGTGAGGGAGATCTCTGTGGAGATCCTGTGTCTGTGACACACACACACACGCACATACACTTGCGTACGTACACAGTGACACACAGACGCCTGCCCTAGGGTCGTCACTTGAACCAAAAACAAATTACATTTGAATACTATATTCCAGAAAACTCCAGAGACAACAAATATATTCACATATATATTTAAATTTAAATGAAAATGTCAATATTACATCATTAATGCATTGCCATGAAATACTTGTGGGTGCTCACTCACTATTATGAGTGTTAGGTCCACAAGGGGGCGGAAGAGGGCTGTGTTTGTGAATGTGAGACAGCTCTTCTGTGATTGGCCAGTTTAAATGGCTACGAACAAGTGAAATAACAGGGTCATTTGGAAGCGAGAGGTAGCATTTTGAAATGGGGAATGATTTAGTTAGATTTTCAGCTCAAATGTTCATTTTTACAATTCTAATGTTTGTATTTTTTTCTATGCAATATTAAATGTCAAATCTAAATCTAAACAGAAGCACCTGTAAACATTACTTAATTGCCTTTGTGGTAGACATCAGCCACTGTATATCAATAAAACCAGTCACTATAAAGCTTTTTGTTCTTTGCTATAAAGGACCATACTTCGCCCTGTCCAAAGCTCTCTGGGGTTCATTTAATGTCTCCACCTCAGTGGCAGAATGCCTAGGGCTTGAGCGTTGAGATCTGGGCCATTCCCAATCACCTGGTCACCAGTCATGTTCTTCCAGTCCCAAATCCATTTTCCTACTCATATACAAGATTGGCTGGTGGATCACTCCAGACCTTTTCTCCCAGATGGCTCCCCTGATGCTGATTTCAAGGCCTGCAATCGTGTAGATAAGGAAGCACGCAGGGTCTTCTGATTGACACCGTATTTTACTGAAAAGCACCGGCCCTTGCTGGTGAAGACGGTAACCCTGGACAGACTGGCAGGACAAAGTGCACTGCAGAAGAACCATCACCTGGAATTTACTGAATTCGATCCTCTGCTGCCACCTGGTGGGCGTAGCGTAATCCAGCGTTCGCTTGGCCACTCTCTTAACTGTGACAATGTAACTTTATGGCCCTTCTCCAATGCTCTTCTGAAAGCCAGTCTGAGACTAGGCCTGAGGGTGGACTCAACCAGCCCCGTTTTCTGACTGCGTGTTAAATGTAGCAGTTACGTAGGGATAGCAGGGCACGGTGCCCAGTGTTGGGGAGAAGTGGATTTGAATTTGAATTTGAATTTATTTGTTTATAATGTCGTGGACAGTCCCCATTAATTAACTGTAATCAGTAAATGGAGCAGCTTTAGCCTACATGACTAATTTCCAGTTGCAGCAAGCACAAACAAATGGAGCAAGACATACAAACATATCAAGCAGAATTGGAGCAAGCACAAACATGCAGGGAGACAAGACATGCAAGCACAAATGGCAGCAACATCACAGCAGGATCCCTCAATCCTTCACTCCCTCCATCGTTCTCTTCCCATCCCCCTCTCACCCTATTCCCGTCCTCCTCTCACCCTGTGTTTCCCCCCCCCCCCCCCCCCCCCCCCGTTCGCTCCAGGGTACCGCTGCTTCAAGGCGGTGATGTTCCTGTCGGGCCTGATGTTCGGCTCGGTCATCATCTTCCTGCTGTGCCACAAGGAGCGGGTTCTGGACACGCAGCTGAGCGTGGAGGCCAGCGCGGGCATCGGGCTGGGCGTGGGCGTGCTGTGCGGCCTGGTGACCATGCTGGTGCGCAGCGTGGGCCTGTTCATGACCGGCCTGCTCCTGGGGCTGCTGCTCGCCCTCGCCGCCCTGCTGGTGGCCGCCAACTTCTACAGCGCGGGCTCGGTGTGGGTGCCGCTGGGCACGCTGCTGGCCGCGGGCATGCTGGGCGCCGTGCTGACGCTGCAGTGGCAGCGCCTCTTCACCGTGCTGTCCACCGCCGTGTTCGGCGCCGCCATCATGACGGTGTGCGCCGACTACTTCGTGGAGATGCTGGCGCTGGGGGCGTACGTGTACGACTGCCTGCGGCTCCGGCCGGCGCCGCCGCTGTGCTGGTACAGCTGGGTGATCCTGGGCATCTGGCCCGCGCTCAGCCTGATGGGCGTGCTGGTGCAGTGGAAGCTGACGGCCGAGGGGTTCTCCCACACCGAGGGTGAGCCGCCCGACCGCCAAACACACTCCCCCCGCTCGGCACGGTGTTCGCCTCACACTATTTGGGTATTTGGCGGGGGGGGGGGGGGCGTAGGGCTGGTGTTTTCTCTTCCGTTCCGTTGCTCTGTAAAGCGTCCTCTGTAAGAATCACTATACAAACGAGAATTTAATTGAATTGAACTGTGTCTGTGCCCATAATAGGACCACAGTCGCTGGGCTGAGACAGTGACTGTAGTAGCGACTGTAATAATACTGTCTCCGAGACGTAAAAGGAGTTTGGCTACTGTAGTGTAGCGGTTCTGTGGTTATGTCTCTGCTGCTGGGATGAATTAGCCTCCGTTTATTTGTCACATTCTTTGCTGTAGAAAATGGCTCATGTTGGAATTGAATGTCGGAATTGTAATGTAGGTTAATGATTCAGAGAGGTGACTGATTGTGCTTGTCTGTATGTGTATGTATGTATGTGTGTGCGTGTATGCTGTATGTGTGTTCTTATTGTGTGTGCATGTCCCTGTTTGTGTTTTGTGTGTGTGTGTGCTGTGTGTACGTTTGTGCTGTGTGTTCTGTGTGTGTGCATGTGTGTGTGGGCGTGTGTGTATGTCCGTATTGTGTGTGTTTTTGCGCGTGTGTGTTGTGTATGTGTATGTGTGTTTATGCGTGTGTGGGTTTTGTATGTGTGTTTAGGCGTTTGTGTGTTGTGTATGTGTGTTTATGTGTGTGTGTGTTGTGTATGTGTGTTAATGTGTGTGTGTTGTGTGTGTGTGTTAACGTGTGTATGTGTGTGTTGTGTATGTGTGTTTATGTATGTGTGTGTGTGTGTTAACGTGTGTGTGTGTGTGTTGTGTGTGTGTTAACATGTGTGTGTTTATGCGTGTGTGTGTTGTGTATGTGTGTTTATGTGTGTGTTGTGTATGTGTGTTTATGTGTGTGTGTGTTGTGTATGTGTGTGTTGTGTGTGTGTTGTGTGTGTGTGTTAACGTGTGTGTGTGTTGTGTGTGTGTTAACATGTGTGTGTTTATGCGTGTGTGTGTTGTGTATGTGTGTGTTGTGTGTGTGTTGTGTGTGTGTGTTAACGTGTGTGTGTGTTGTGTGTGTGTTAACATGTGTGTGTTTATGCGTGTGTGTGTTGTGTATGTGTGTTTATGTGTGTGTTGTGTATGTGTGTTTATGTGTGTTTGTGTTGTGTATGTGTGTTAAATGTGTGTGTGTTGTGTATGTGTGTTTATGTGTGTGTTGTGTATGTGTGTTTATGCGTGCGTGTGTGTGTGTGTGTGTATATGTGTGTTAACGTGTGTGTGTGTTGTGTATGTGTGTTTGTGTGTGTGTGTTGTGTGTGTGTGTGTTAACGTGTGTGTGTTTCTCCTCAGTCATCATTAACCGGAGGCAGAAGCGTGTGCAGTTGATGCGGATCCGTCAGAAGGACGTGCGGAAGAGGCAGCAGGGCGCGGGGCAGGAGGGCTCGTACCGCCGCAAGCCCCTGCCCGTCAAACGCTACGCCGGAGACCTGCTGGCCCCGGTCAGCCTGCGACACACACACACCGCCCACGCACGTCACACACACGCTTCACACACACCGCCCACGCACGTCACACACACGCTTCACACACACGCTTCACACACGCATCACACACACGCTTCACACACGCATCACACACACGTTACACACGCTTCACACACGCTTCACACACACGTTACACACACGTTACACACACATCACACACGCATCACACACACGTTACACACAGGTTACACACGCTTCACACACGCATCACACACACGTTACACGCATCACACATGTTACACACACATCACACACACGTTACACACACATCACACACACGCATCACACACACATCACGCACGCATCACACACACGTTACACACACACACACACACACACACACATGACACACAGGGGCTGGACCGTGTACCAGCACCGCTCTGTTACTTATTCACACCGTGTGAATGTTACTGTCGCGGCTGAGGCAAAGCGCTGTGCTCCGTACCACAGCGCTGCTCGACCTGGGCCTTGAACCCGAGCGTGTCCAGAGCGTGTTGCGTGACTCTCTTATCGCCACTGTAAGATGTCAAATATTAGCCGACTCTGAATGAGCTTGGGGGGGGGGGGAGCGTTCTCTCTTTCTTTCTGTCTTTTCTCTTTGCTCTCATTGCATTTCTCTCTCTGTCTTTCTGTCTCAGATTCACATTCAGATAAACTTTATTGGCATCACCACACAGCATATTATTGCCAACAACAATAGTTGCAGAAAAAATAATATGAACAATAACAATACACAAACGGCAAAACAAACTCAACTGAACTAAACTGAACTATTTCCTATGCGCAGCGTGTCATAGCCTGATGACTCTGTCACATATTGTGCAGTGTCGTGGGCCCCTCGCCCACTAAAACCGATACTTTATTTATTTCAGTAATTCACGTACTGTTGTGTAATTTCGGCCCCTTGTTTCCTCTCCTGCGCAGAGCTACCTGCAGAGCCTGCGGGACCGGCAGACGGGCACGGGGACCTCTCTCAGCAGCCTGGGCTCCCCCAGCCACACCACGATCGACTTCGACTACGACACCGGCTCCACCGTCCCGCTCACCGCCTCCGCCAACCCCGTCGTCAGGGTCTGAGGGGGGAGCCTCTGTCTGAGCCCCGCCGTCTCCAGGGGCCCGGGGACGGGGCCACAGGTCCAGTCCTCCGGAGCCCGACGAGCTTGTGTGTTTGACGGGACAGAGGGCCGGCCCGTTTCCTCACGTCTGACCCCCCCCCGTGCTGGAGAAGCCCTCTGCCAGGCCGGCCCACCACCGCACAGCCCCTGTTCAGCCCTATCCCATCATGCACCTGCCCCGTGGGCAGCAGGCATGTGTGTGAAACTGATTGGCTGACTGTGCGGTGGAGAGCTGCAGAGCCATTATCACAGTGTGAATGATAAGGCGGGAGATTAGTCCACAGTTATCAGGATCCGTCTCAGTGTAAATGATCCGGTCAGATCACAGTGCGCTGGGATCAGAACAAGAGGCCCTAGGCTCATTTAGCTCCTGGGACAGTGAGAAAGTCATGCCGTTGAATCGCACAAGTCAGAGTCCAGCGGTGTTGGACTTCCTTTCTTTTCTTTTTTTTTTTGCTTTTTTTTATACAACTTTCATGTTTTTCCTCTCCGTAGCTAAATATTCGCCTCTGTAATCGTAGATGGAACATCGGTGCTTCCAGTCTGGGGTGAATGCAAACAGGACGTGCCTTTTGACCTGGAGAACTCTTTGACTGATTTAAGAGCTCAAACCAGTCCCTCCCTGCGTTCTGTTCCAGGGATATGCAAATGGGGAAGGGTCCAAACTGACTGTGAACCGGTCCCTTGGCCTTGAGTAAACCTGATTGGTAACGCAAACAAACTCACTGGAGAACTTTCGTGCTTCGCGCGGGCCCGCAGTCCAGTTGGCCCACGTTAGTAACACTTCTGATAATGAACCGAGGAACTCAAAAATGTTCATGCCTCTGAAGTTTACAAAGAGTACCGCCACGGACATGCGTGCCCCAGAATACTCACATTTAACTTTTTATTTGGAAAAATTGGTGCCTTTTTTGTGACAAACGTGGCAGTTACAAGTTATTAATGCACTGCCATTCCTCTTCATAAGGACAAACTTGCATATTTTGTGCAGTTCACCGGTTTTAACATTGGAACGAATGTGAAATATTTTCATGTACATATAATGAATACTAATTTCAAGTTGGAAAAATAAATGTTCCCTTGTTTTTATGGGAAAGCTCAGCAGACGGTGTCATTAATTCGGGGGTGTCCGATTCAATCTGAAAAGGGCCGATTTCATTTGGGTGCAGTTTCTTAACACTGACGCACAAATAGGCCTACCAGGTGACTGCCGGAGCTGACCCGGCATTGATTTCTGTGTCAGAGACATCAAGAGACAGATTCTGACAGGATGCAGTCTCCAAATGTAAATCTCACACCTAGAACGAGCTTGAGACCTTTTTAAAACTTTTTCTGGATGATGCAACAACACACAGTTGGCCAAGAAACCGCGGAGCAGCCAGGAGTCCAGTTAATTGCCTACTAAAGTAGTAGGACTACATATAAAAAAAACACTATGTCCTCTATGGATCACAGAGCACAGATGTAACTATGCTACAATTAGACATGGCACGTTCGCTACCTTGCTTAGGTAAAGGATTAACTGAATCTCTTTTCTTTCTTGTTCTTGATTTTGTCTTAGTCTAAGAAGATATGAGGCTATCGCACACGTTGTACAAAACCTGACTAAAACACAAGCTGAGAAGTGTACAACGCTAACATTGATCATTGTTAGCATCGCAAACACATTCAAACATTTGCTTGCAAATAAAAGGATAGAAATGTTGCCAAACAACCAAATACAGACGCATTTAAAGGTACAATAGGTCATTTCTGACTTCTAACGGTCAAGAGAGGAATAGCAGCAAAAAATAAGCTCAAACCACAACAGTGTTAATCCCTCCCCCTTCTCTGAATGCGGCAATTAGAACTAATTTTGTTAGTGCCGGCCAGTCAACTGCATATTTGAAACCTGAGACTATAAACACAGTGAGTCAGAGGGTGAGTCAACATGTCAGTGAGCCTTTTTCAATGATAGGAAGGGATTTAGAATGGTCTTGTAACAATGTTTAACACAAAAATGTTACCTATTGTACCTTTAAGGTAAAAGCGATACAACAGCAGAACTCTTGGGAATTATGGGAAAAGAGTAATTTGAAAACCACACTGTTGTCATAGCAGGCCTTTGATAGTAGTGGTAGCAGAAATGGTCATTATGCATCCCAATAAGAATACTCAAAGGCACGTGGTAGTTTTAAAACTAAAACAGTTTTATCGTCACAACATAACATACACATGCTGAACTTTTATTTTTTGTAATTCTTTAACTTCATTTGTTTGACTCTTTCTTTTGGAGTTTAAGGGTGAGAAAATGTGAGGAATTAAAGTATTTTAGTACCAACATCATTGCCCATTTAAAGAGGAATTTCCACGCATACACACAAGAGGGAGCTTACATCTGCAAGTCATTTTCTGAAGCAAAGGAGGTCCTGTGTTGTTTCTTTCCTAATATTGGTTACCAAGCAACAGCTTCTGCTGGATGCAGTTTTAGAATAGGAGTCCTGTGGCAGATTTCAATGTCCCTTCCTTCCTATTGGTTAATGCAGCAGCGTTGCCATGTCAACCTAGCCTTTATTTTTCCCCCATAGGGGTTGGATTGAGACTTTGTACTCAGCACATCCACACACAAAAGGAAAGCTCTCAGTAAATTTCTGTTCTCAGCAGGAGTCCAGACGCGTACAGCAGTCTAAACAGTGTACTTTATTGTTTAGATTTGTAATCATTTGATTTTCAAAGTTTCACGCAGATATCCATCCCTCAATTGATCTCTGAAATCAGATAATTAGGAGACTTAACATTGCGAGTTGACATCACTCATTGAGAAGTAATAATTGCACATTTACAACAATTTTTGTATAAAAACACTTGAAAAATAAAATGCCGTACCTTGCAGCAAGGACAACGTTTTCTGAATAATCCTTTGTATAACTGAAATATCAACCGGACAGGCCATGGCCGCAGTGCAATATCACTGACAGCACTAGGTGCCAGTGTTTCAACAGCCCAACCCCTTGTACCTAAACCCAAAAGTTTGTTGATAGAGTACCATCTATCAATCGAGAGTGCTATCCTATCTATCCAGAGTGCTATCCTATCTATCCAGAGTGCTATCCTATCTATCCAGAGTGCTATCCTATCAATCCAGAGTGCTATCCTATCAATCCAGAGTGCTATCCTATCTATCCAGAGTGCTATCCTATCAATCCAGAGTGCTATCCTATCAATCCAGAGTGCTATCCTATCAATCCAGAGTGCTATCCTATCTATCCAGAGTGCTATCCTATCAATCCAGAGTGCTATCCTATCTATCCAGAGTGCTATCCTATCAATCCAGAGTGCTATCCTATCTATCCAGAGTGCTATCCTATCAATCCAGAGTGCTATCCTATCTATCCAGAGTGCTATCCTATCAATCCAGAGTGCTATCCTATCTATCCAGAGTGCTATCCTATCTATCCAGAGTGCTATCCTATCAATCCAGAGTGCTATCCTATCTATCCAGAGTGCTATCCTATCTATCCAGAGTGCTATCCTATCAATCCAGAGTGCTATCCTATCTATCCAGAGTGCTATCCTATCAATCCAGAGTGCTATCCTATCTATCCAGAGTGCTATCCTATCAATCCAGAGTGCTATCCTATCTATCCAGAGTGCTATCCTATCTATCCAGAGTGCTATCCTATCTATCCAGAGTGCTATCCTATCAATCCAGAGTGCGATCCTATCTATCCAGAGTGCTATCCTATCAATCCAGAGTGCTATCCTATCAATCCAGAGTGCTATCCTATCTATCCAGAGTGCTATCCTATCCATCCAGAGTGCTATCCTATCAATCCAGAGTGCTATCCTATCTATCCAGAGTGCTATCCTATCTATCCAGAGTGCTATCCTATCGATCCAGAGTGCTATCCTATCTATCCAGAGTGCTATCCTATCTATCCAGAGTGCTATCCTATCAATCCAGAGTGCTATCCTATCAATCCAGAGTGCTATCTTATCGATCCATTTGCGGAGATGTGACGAATTTTCTTGATTTGACAACTTTTTTAGATGCAGTTCGCCATGATATAATGGACCTCTTTGGACCTAATTACCACAACAAAAGGGTCATAAAAGTACATTATATCAGGGTGAAATGTGTCTTAAAAAAAGTTGTCAGATCTAGAAAATATGTCACATCTCAGCGAAACTCTGGATAGATAGTACTCTGGTTTTTTAAGGTAGCCTACTCATGTAATGATTGCTGCAGGAACTTGTGTGGGGTGGGCCTGTGTTACTGTCAATATAAAAGATGTATGGGCTGAAAGCTACTGGGCCATTCCATGTTGCAATTCCAACTGCAAATCTGAAGTGCCACTTCTGCTGTGAGCACCCCAACATTTCTGTGATATCGTCCTTCGCCGCTCCAAAAGGCCTGGAGATGGCATTCAAATGTGTTCATCATGATATACATTTTTTAACCGCAGCAAAATGTCAATGTTTTGGGTAAAGCTACACTTGGTGTCTCTAGTAATGAACACCTGATTATATTCAAACCCACAGTTCACTAATAATTGCTATTAATGAAGGGACTTTTGTGAAGCTACACTTTGTGAGACAGGTCCTGACAATCCTGACCGGTTCAGTGCCCTTCCTTCCAGGACAGTGCTTCAGCCTGTCCACGGTTGGGGGCAGTGCGGGCGGGGGACTCCGTTGAGTTTTCTTCCCCCCCGGAGGCCTACTTGCCACACACCATCCAGCGTTCTCTCTTGCTGAGCGGGTATCCGCGCTCTGCGTTCAGGTGCTTGTTGACGCGCCAGTACTTGTCGCCTTTGAAGAAGTACGTCATGCCGTTGGTCCAGGTGAAGGCGGCGTCCAGGTTGGAGGGCACCCCAGTGAAGAGGTCTGAAATGGGTTTGGGGTACGCGCTGAGGACCGTGTACTTCAGCTCGTCCCACTGCCAGTACCTTGTACCCTGGTTCAGACAGGAGGATGTCAATAACTCAGTTATTCAGCAATCTTTGTATACTCAGTAATAGCTGTACACACACACACACACACACACACACACACAAGAAATCTGAAATGTCAAGTGTGTAAATTTCAGAATATTGCCTTCATGTCATGATGACAATTTTATATATACTCTATAATGTTAACAGAGATGCAAAGTTTAATTGGAAACAAATTGCCAATCAGGGCGCTCATAATTATTACTTTGGTAATCATAATTCTCTTAATTTGTCATGAAGTTGATTTGAGATGAGTCTCTATAGTTGGTGTTGCTGCAACCTCAAACCCATATGAATGTACTACATAAGCTATGACCCTAATTAGTGATGAGTGTTGCTGCTATGGGGACAGTCAGATCTTCACTGTACCTTGAAAAAGAAAAGCTTCCTGTTGGCCGGCAGGTATAAGGCTGCGTCAATATTCGGGGGGATGCGTGTCAGAGGCTTGGGGTAGCCGTAGTCAAGCCGGAAATCAGTGTAGCGCCACACCTTGTCTCCTGCGAAACAGTAAACATGACGTACAATGAGTTTAAACCAAACCTGCGACACAGCACTGCAGTACCACGAGAGTGCTTCTGAGGACTGCCGTCATGCTAAGACGACCAGTGCAGGCCCCAGAGTTCGTCAGGCGTGAGTCAGCACATAATCAGCCGCAGCGTAATCAGCACATAATCAGCCGCAGAGTAATCAGCACGTAATCAGCTGCAGCGTCACCCAGGGAGGGAGGGATCGAGTCGGCGGAATGACGTCATCATTACTGTAAATTTTTGAGTTTTGAGTGAAGCTTGACGTGTGCCTCCTAAAAATGTACTGTCATAACGGGGTGTACCCTTGAAGAAGTAGGTCTTGTTGGTCCTCTGGGAATGGACGGCAGCATCCAGGTTCCCCGGAAGACCTTTCCACAAGAGGCTGGTCTTGATGGGGGGGTTGTGTCCCATATTGGACACTGTCCACACATACTCTCCGCTGAAGGCAAATGTCTTCCTGAAGGGGCCTGAGGGACCAGAGGGAAAAAACACAGCTCTCTGCCTGATACTGGATACTGAGAAGGAGTAATGGTAAAGCTAACTGAATAGTACATTACATTACATTACATTATTGGCATTTGGCAGACGCTCTTATCCAGAGCAACGTACAACAAAGTGCATACCCATAACCAGGGATAAGTTCGCTGAAAGACCCTAGAGGGAAGTACAATTTCAACTGCTACCTGTACAGTATAGAATAGTACCAAGCTGCAGTAACTTTTGATGGAATTACACAGCTCTGAGCAGTGATAGACATGACAAGGGTAATGGTATCACAAAGTATTGAGCAGGATTGATTGTGATGACAATCCTTACGCCATTCAGAGTGCCGAGCAAGTGTATACGTCATGACATTAACATAAAGGGTAATGTTAATGATGTGACAAAACAATGCAACGTCTAGAACAATTTCTGAGTTTAAACTTAGACATTTAGCAGATACTAAAGCCTGATTTATACTTCTGCATCGAATCTACACAGAGGCTATGATGCATAGTTACATTTCTGGGGAGGTGCGCGTCAGGCTACGCCATAGCCTCTGCGTAGATTCGACGCAGAAATATTGCTATGGCTTTAGTCATAGAAACACACAAAAGTGCATTTCACGGGGTAGAAGTAGACAGCATAGGAACTAGAGATGTGTACAGTTACAGTCATATAAGTGCCACTGTCAAGGTGTTTGCCTCAAGATGTGTGAGATAAAGGAGAGAATCAACAAAGATATTTTTTCCCAACAATCAAAAGTTGGATGAGCAAGTAAATGGATGAGTGCTCCAAGACTTGGGTTGTCTTACCTAGCATGATGGTGTCCAGATCAACTGTGCAGGGATCTGGCTTTTCCTGTACGTCAGGGCGTGTTGTGGATTGTGGCTCGTCTGTGGGTAAGCTGGTCGTCGGTTTACCTGGGAGTCAGGTAAAATTAAAGTCATCTCCAGAAAGTATTTCAGATAAGCTACTGTTTATAATGGCAGTGGTAGGGTGTGAGATAGACCCAAACATCAGGCTTGTTACCTTAGGTAACTGTGTGCCACACCAGGTAGGCACTGGGATGTGAGACAGGTCAACCCAATTTGGTGCAGCAATCTGGCCCATAAAGCATAAAGTGTCTTGGAAGTAGGAGTACTGATCTCGGATCAGTTTTATCTTTCAGCTCACGATGGTTAGGACACGGACAGGGGAAACCTGACTCTGGTGCGGGGTTTCTACTCTGAGATGATCGGACTACGAGCCCGGGGTCCCGAACGTAGCACGACGCTTGCTGAACATAGCACGACGCTTGCTGAACATAGCACGACGCTTGCTGAACGTAGCACGACGCTTGCTGAATGTAGCACGACGCTTGCTGAACGTAGCATGGCGCTTGCTGAACGTAGCACGGCGCTTGCTGAGCATAGCACGACGCTTGCTGAACGTAGCACGACGCTTGCTGAACGTAGCACGACGCTCGCTGAACGTAGCACGACGCTTGCTGAACGTAGCACGGCGCTTGCTGAACGTAGCACGGCGCTTGCTGAACGTAGCACGACGCTCGCTGAACGTAGCACGACGCTTGCTGAACGTAGCACGGCGCTTGCTGAACGTAGCACGGCGCTTGCTGAACGTAGCACGATGCTTGCTGAACGTAGCACGACGCTTGCTGAACGTAGCACGATGCTTGCTGAACGTAGCACGACGCTTGCTGAACGTAGCACGACGCTTGCTGAGTGTAGCACGACGCTTGCTGAGTGTAGCACGATGCTTGCTGAACGTAGCACGACGCTCGCTGAACGTAGCACGACGCTTGCTGAGTGTAGCACGGCGGTTGCTGAACGTAGCACGACGCTTGCTGAGTGTAGCACGGCGGTTGCTGAACGTAGCACGGCGGTTGCTGAATGTAGCACGGCGGTTGCTGAACGTAGCACGACGCTCGCTGAACGTAGCACGACGCTTGCTGAGCGTAGCACGGCGCTCGCTTCTCACCGTACATGGCCTGGATGCCCTTGACGTCGTCGGCGTGCAGGCGAAAATAGGGGCGGTAGCCGATGTAGATGGGCGCCATCAGGGCGCGGCTGTACTGGGAGTGGCCCAGGCCCAGGGCGTGGCCGATCTCGTGCGCGGCCACGATGCGCAGGTTGGTCCCGGAGTAGCTCCCCTCCGTCCAGGTCTCGTCCTCGTCGAAGTGCACCAGGCCGGACTCCGGGGGCTCCGCGTGGGCCAGCACGTGACCTGTGGAACACCGAGCGGGACGCCACCGTCAGGCCAGACGTGCGCTCAACAAGGCCTGGGCTAGCATGTCTTCTGTCTGCCACAAATTGATTTATTTCATTTATTTACCTGTAAAATAAGTCATTGAGATTAAAAAATGAAAACAAATAAGTATGACGGTTGGGAGGCCTCTGGCGTAGTGGTTAAGGGACCTTACTGGGACACGCAAGGTCAGGTTAGATCCCCGGTGTAGCCACAATAAGGCCCTTGAGCAAGGCCCTTAACCCTGCATTGCTCCAGGGGAGGATTGTCTCCTGCTTAGTCTAATCAACTGTACGTCACTCTGGATAAGAGCGGGATGCCACTGTCAGCAATGCAGGGTTAAGGGCCCTTTGTGGCTACACCGGGGAACAAAACCACTGACCTTGCGTGTCCCAGTCATGTACCTTAACCACTACGCTATGCTGCCCTAAACATATTTACCTGTCTCATTGAGATTAAGTATTTTTTACAAGAGGGACCTGGCCAAGGGGCAGCATAAAACAAATAAGCATGAAGGTTACACTACAAATAACAAAACATTTACCACAGATAATTTACCAATACAGATATTTACCAATACTGCTCCATTCTAAGTCCTTTAGGACTGAATCAAATTCACCATACAAAATTAATTCTGTTAGTTTTAAGTCGTTCTGTAAGGTGTTCCAAGCATACGGGGCAGCGTACTTAAAAAGCTTTTTTGCCCAGGTCAGTGCGAACACAGTGGGAACAGTCAAGTAATTAGCTAAAAGAAACAAGAGTGGAAGAGAACCAAAATGGCTGCCAGAAGGGAAGATGCAGAGTGAATGATTACATTATATAAATGGTTTGAATAAAAATGCAATCCGTTTAAGTTGCTTGGAGGCTCCTGATGGTTGCCCCCCCCCCCCATCTATCGGATTCCGCTCTGAGGAAAATTGCATTGTGTTCTTCAAGGTCAGTTTTTAAAACTATCAGTTTCACAGTTTAATCCATCCATCCATTATCTAACCTGCTTATGGTCAGGGTTGAGGGGGGCTGCTGCAGTCTATCCCAGCATGCATTGGGATAAACCAGGAATACACCCTGCACAGGGTACTCCATCGCAGGGCACTTGCAGTTTAATGGTGTGCCCTATCGTAAACTTAGTCTCAGGCCTCATTAAGCTGGCACCTGACCATAAAGATATCATAGGATGAGACCTGGTTTGAAATCTTTCAGGCTTAATTTAAACAGGTATATATATATATATATATTACTTCAATGCACATAGCAACCAGTCACATTTTTCTAAACTATAAAAACATTAAGGACAATCCTTTCCTGCCTTATTTCCACCCTATGGACTGTGCCACACAGCTACCTTTTATTTTATTTGCACAATAACCCTTTCCGTGAGGAAAAATGACACAAATTGGTCATCACTACTATAGGAATGACATAAATCAAGGCTAATATGATCATGGGCACAGTTGTATGGATGACTGTGACTATGAACACAGCCGAAGGAACACAGCCGCCTGTGTAGCAGCTCTCACCCACCCTCCCCAAATGCTCACCTGGCCCATCGAAAGGGTCAGCGCAGGTGAAGTCCTTCCTGTGGAAGGCGATCCTAATGTCTGCCCGTCCATAGAGAACCTCTCGGAAGGTGAGGGGGGTCACTTCGCTCCAGTACTTGAATGCCAGGCGGATGGCCTCCCGCGTTTTGTCCTGTCGCAGGTCAGGGGTGAAGTTGTAGATGCGGTAGGTGAGGCTCTTCTTGCGCCAGTAGCCTAACAAATAGCAAACAGTTCTTTTTTTTTTCTGATTACTGTTAAGTGCTATACTACCATATGGTATTATTATTAATGATCCGAGTGAAAGCCCCAAGGTCCACAGTTAACTCCACAGTTCACTGCATCTTTACTGGTTGCTGATTTTAAGGTCAAAATGACAAACCAGCAAGCCCAGTGGCTCACCAAGATGACCAAGACCGGGTAATCCTGCAACTGCTCTGTAAGGCTCTGTAGGGCTCTGTAGGGCTGTAGAGCCACTCTGAAGAAGTCAGAGCACGGATTTATCTCCCAACGGCTGTGCGGATCTTATTGTGGGGATTCAAACCACCGATCTTGCGGGTCCCAGTCACGTACCTTAACCACTACACTACAGGCCGCCCTACACGCATTGCAAACAGGCTTCCACTCACTCAGCACTCTGTACTTGAATTTCTGGTTGAAGGGGTCCTGAACGCCGCAGCGGGGCTGCCGCATCACCGCCAGTGTGGCCTCGTCGATCTCCCCCGTCACCGGCAGGTCGGTCACCCGTTGGAAGCTCCTAGATGGAGAGGGTGAGCGAGAGGGACACAGGGGAAAGGTTTCAGCAGGGGAACGGGATGCAGTCAACATTTTACTTTACTTTACTTGATTTACAAATAAATCTGGTCACCTTAATGTTGCTTCACAAATACACTCATGGCAGCTGAACTTTCCCAAAAACGAGTATTATTTAGTCATTTGACTCACATAGTAAATAAATGACTAAATAGTTCACGTCATGAACTATTTAGTCATTTATTTACTATGTGAGTCAAAGGATTGGCCAAACATTGACTGAACAGAAGCCGGGGTCCAGCAATGTCAGCCCTTGGCTGAGGCCCAAGGTACCACAGACGAAGATTCCCCCCAAAAAATCTTTCCCTCACAGCTCTGGGGTCTTCCACAAAGATACAGATTCAATGTCTTTCTGACCTACAAAGGGAACACCCATATTTCCCCTCATATTACACCATTTTATATTTTTCTGTCCTCTCAAATGCAAACTTTCACGCTGTACACCTTGTACACGTTGTTCCTCAGACAGCACTTGTCTGCATTTAGCTACACCTTTGGAAATCTCTCTACGGAAGCGGACAGCACGGAACAGAGTGAATGGCTAACCAAGAACACACTAATATGAGGGAAAACTACACTGTAGAGGTCCAAACACCTGTCACTCTTGGAAGCCACATCATCAACATGATCTCATTGCCATCGAGTTGATAGATTGAGATCTGCAAATAGAGACTTGAAGGGGCGTGAGACTAGGCTAGATTTGCAAGCCTGCGGATCTGTGAAATACTGGTGTGATCTTGGTATGACGTGTCAGTGTTAAAAGCTGAGCCGGCAGCACATCCACAGGACCGGGGTAAAGGGGCAGTTGTGCAGAGCTGAGGTTTCCTGCCCACCTGAGGGCCTCTGTGATCTCCTCCATTTGGTATCTCTCAATCTGGGGGTCCAGAGGGGTTTGCAGGTAACCGTATCGCTGCAGGTAAGCCTAGAGACAAAATGACAGGGAGAGCACAAATGCTTGTTGTGAAATTCTGCTCGGGGAAAAGAAAAGTCAGGACCTGATCTGACAAGCCCCTAGTGATTAAAAAAAGAAGACTTGCACAATAGACCCCCACACCTTTCTACATCCTTAATATGTCTGTCAATAGAGCAGATATTTTTTATATGATCTTAAAATGCTATGTTAAAATGCCACCTGCTAGGTTTACGCAGTCAATGAAAATCATTCAAAACCTTTATTTGCTTGGCAAATGCTAAACTATAGACTGGAAAAAATGCTTAATCTTATTCACGCTGAACTAAAAAGTGAGCCATCCTATCTGTGAATCATGAACCCAGTTGACTTACAGAATCACACTAGTGGAAAACTTGCCAAGTGATCCGGTCACAGGTAATCGACACCGACTTCGACACCTACCGTGGCTTCTGTGAATTCATCGTGCCTGACCATCACCGCAGACAACACGCAGAGAGCTACTGTCGAAAGTTGCACCGCCTGAAGCAGGTATCCCATTTTCACAAGTTTAGTGTTTCAGCAGGCGACGGGGAGCAACTGACAGGAAACTACTACAAAGAGGTGTAGGCTACCTTCTTCCCTTCTCGTCCTGAAATGAAAACATTAAGAAGTGGCTCAGAAGAACTTTAAGAAGTTAATGGGTGTTGCGCAACCGTGGCGGATTGCGTAATCTCAAATGAACAATGTTGGCAGTCAAAATAACCAGCACGAACGTTTCATAAAAAATCTTTTAATTGTAGTGTTAGGCTACCTTCTTTTTTCTCGAAGAGTTGATGCTCCTCTCTGTATTGCAGCTGCCTCTTGCAGTTTATACATTCAAAGCCGAGTGAGTCACAGCCCTAGGTTCCGGCCCCCACGATGACCAGTTTCAGAGGAATGCGATTCTTGGAGCGTTGTGTGGGAGAGGGAAGCCACAATCGCTGTAGCAGCACATCTTTCACAAATCATCTCACGCTCTAGAAACTCTGTGATCGGCTAAAAGGAGGCCCGGATGTTGATAAGAAGGAACGGGTTCGTGACTTTTCCCTGAGAGTGCAATGCCTGTCTGCGTGAATTGTATGCGTTATGTATCTGTTATGTCAGTGGAGTCCTGCCAATTTAGTACATAAAAAACATCATAATGAAACAGCCAGAAATTAATTGTCATTATTTCCCTTAGGCCTTACTCATATCCTACGTTTTTATTGTGGGTCTGGGATAGTCTATGTCTCAACGCAAGGCACACATCATCTATCATATTCCTGGCAACAGGCTTGTTTTTGACAATTTGTTATTGACTCCCAAACAAATTTAGGCTGCCCATTAAAGCTTCTTGTGGTATGGTAGTTGAAGGAGGGGAGCAAAATACTGAACAGCGTCTCATTTCATGTATTCCATCCCAGGGCTTTTCTTTTCTCAGCAGAGGAAGGCTACAGATGAGGGCAATGTTTGTCATGACTAGCATGGCTCTAAGGAGAGAGAGGAGGGAGCTCTTCAGGCCTGAGCAGCAGGTATGAGGCAGATGGGGAAACATAGAATGTTTTCCAAGTATTTCTTCAAGTGTGCGGGTCTATGGTCACGTTTCCACAGTCCATGTCCTAACTATCAATTTGAGCTAAAATACAAAATGAATACTTTAGGTTTATGGCCACATGAGACGTTTTATGAACATGAGCTCTGAGCCCCCCTGTAAAACTACCAGCCTAAGAACCTAAGAAGTGGGAAAGGCCTAGAAATAGAGCAGCAGCAAGCCGCAGACTGGTGTGTGAATTATAACAACAGGGTGCTGACACTACAGACCTCGTAGAGCCTGGCCATCTCTCTCGCCTTTCATGTCCTTTATGGACTCCCTCCGTTGGCATTCTTAGGCATTGATTTCATTTGGCGCAGGGGTGTCAAACTCCAGTCCTGGAGGGCCGCAGTGTCTGCAGTTATTTGCGCTTGTCTTTCAATCAGCAGCCAATTAAGGCCTTGAGGACAAGGTGTGTGGACTCTTTAGCCAACAAAAGACTTAGAAAATGCATCTCTCGTGCTGAAACACACCAAACACCAGCAGACACTGTGGCCCGCCAGGACTGGAGTTTGACGCCCCTGATTTAGCAGCTTGCTCTCAGGACTGCATCCAGACTTGTTCCCTCAGCTGCTTTAAAGTGTTTTGGGGGTTTCCTGCACATTCTCAGGCCCAGCAGGTCACTGGCCTGCGGACAGATCTCACCAGTCCTACAGAATGTGAAAAACACCGAACGAGGAGTGAACGGTGCGTGTGAAGAATGTTTAGTTCAAATATAGCAGGACAAACGATGGTGTGGAAAATGTACATTTTATACAGCATGTGAAGTATACAGTGCAAACATGGAATTGTGGTGAAAATTGGTGTTGAATGTTTTGCTAAACCTGAACGATTATAGTCCTCTGGTTTACCTGTGTTTGGATTTTTATCCATTTATTTTTATATGTCAGGAATCTCTGGATGAAGGCAGTGCTTTGCATGAAACAAAGCAATGTGTCACGAAAAGGAATTGTGCCATTACATTACATTACATGGCATTTAGCAGACGCTCTTATCCAGAGCGACGTACAATGAAGTGCAGATCAAACACAAGTACAAGTGCGAAGAGAACCTGAGAGGACAGTACAGTTCCGAGTCCTAGTGTAACCATACAGATATAATCGGAACCCTTGAAGAATACATCAACTTCCAAACTGGCATACCACGGTTGGCAGCTAGAATACCCCGAGTACAACAACGCAATAGCTAATACAAAAAAACAACAATATCTATACAACTATATAAGCGCCATTACAGTCTATGGCATATATAAGGCTAATCACGGTGGTGAGTTAGGGAGGGAAATGTGTAGCCTGAAGAGATGAGTCTTCAGTCTGCGCTTGAAAGAGGTCAGAGACTCTGCCGTTCTGACATAAAACAGATCAGCAATTAGTATTGTTGGCACTGGTAAATGCCTCTACGCAGTTAACCCATATTTACACAGCCATGATTGGCTAGGGGCAGCCGTGGTGCAGTTTTAAAATGGTCTGTGCTGGAGGACAGGAGGTGTTTTTGGCGTCCTGGTAGCCATGGGAAGCTAATTCCACCACTGGGGGGGATCAGAACGGACAGGATGGACAGGAGGTTGTAGAACGGTGAGGCGCAGTAATAGCTGGTGTGTCGGGCATGATGACTGTGTAAGAGATATAGCAGAGCGGTCGGTTTAGGTTTTGATGTTGATCCGAGCTAATGCCGGATCGTTTGAGGGAGATGAGAAGGGGAGTGACGTGGCCGAGCCTGGGGAGGTTGTAGATCAGGGGTGGGCAATTCCGGTCCTGGAGGGCCGGTGTGTATGCAGGTTTTTGTTTCCACCAATTACCCTGGCTAAATGAACTAATTGGCTGCATGAACCAACACTGGTTCACTCAGAGTAGAGCACAGTAAAACCGGGGGACACAAGAGCAGTCTTCGGCTGTCGTTCATCAAGAAATGTACTGTAGCTAAAATGTCAGATGGCATAACAGGCTAATTATGTAATTAAGGCCAGAAGTTGGTATGAAATCCAGAAATGGATACGGCCCTCTTTGCCCACCTCTGTTGTAGCTCATCAGGCGAGCAGCAGCATTCTGGAGGTCTGGACACAAAGGCAATGTTGCAGTCATCTCGGTAGGGAATTACCAGCACATGGACCAAGGACTTGGCGGTGGACAGATGGTGAGGAACTGATTCTCCAGATGTTTCACAGGAATTATCTGCATGTCCTACATACCGCTGTCATGTTCTCGGAGTAGGACGGTTTGTTGTCCAATCCCGCTCTGGGAGGTTCCTAGGAGATGAAGACATCAACACTGGGATGTCATCCAGGGTGAGTAAGAGGTCAAGCAGGAGGGAGTCCTGAGCTAGGGAACACCTGTTAGTTGTTTTTGAGTATATTAGTTTTTAGTTTTAGTGTTCAGAGCTAATAAATATAACTTGCATCGGTTGTAGAAAGCTGTATGCTCTTTTGGGTTTTTTTTTTTTACACTCACTAAATTATTCATTCATGATCCTAACCTGCTCGCAGGGGGGCTGGAGCCTATCCCAGCATACATTGGGCGAAAGGCAGGAATACACCCTGGACAGCCAGTCCATCACAGGGCACACACACACACACACACACACACACACACACACACACACACACACACACACACACACACAGGCAATTTAGACTCTCCGATCAGCCTAACCTGCATGTGTTTGGACTGTGGAAATGAGGAAATTGGAGTACCCGGAGGAAACCCACACAGACACGGGGAGAACATGCAAACTCCACAAAGAGAGGCCCCGGCGACCAGGATTCAAACCCAGGACCTCCTTGCTGTGAGGTGGCAGTGCTACCCACTGCACCATCCATGCCACCTCACTAAATTAACAGTGTTACTTGAGTTTTGTTTTTCACTGCCTGTACTAAGCTGTACTGCAACATTGTATAGTTACAATAATGTTGGAGAAAACTGGGGAGACAATATTTATATTTAAAATTTATTTCAGATTTTTTCCCTTTTGTAGCCAATTGTACCCCATCTGATTCAATTAGAGCCAGTATTAGATACACCGCCCACATCCCGTCCCTCGGTGGCCTGAAGGAGAGCACTGTCATAAATCAGCAATTCCACCGGGTGCGTGCAGCCTAAACGGACTGATGTGATGTGTACTCCTCTGATAGCTACTCAACACAAGATGGTGGACTATAAAATGTAAAGAAGCCTGCCTGCATCCTCCCAGATGGACAAAAGATGTTGAAGTGATTAAACATGTCAACCACTGGGAATTCCAAATCAAAAACTAGTGCATAATCAGTATTTATCTTTATGACTTTATGACTGCATGGCAGCTGAAAACCATATTCCCAGGCTTTGTTCGAGGGAACATCCTGTTACTCAGCAACAGATGTGGATTGATATAAAGTTTGGTTGGATCTCTACACATACACAATGCACTTCCAGTACCTTGAGTTCTCAACCCCTATCAAACCTTCCCCCCTTTCCCGTTCTACTGTGAGGGACACCTGGTTTTCTTCATTTACTCTTGACCTATGAATCTGAAACTAATTTTTTAGCTGTTAGTCTCTTTAAACACGTCCCTTCCGTGTACAGCATGTTATCTGCATAACTAAGCAGGGAGTGAGTCAGAGAGTGTCATTTCCTGGACACCACTGCAGTAACGGATGTGCCCTTCTCTATATCGTCATGTGTTGATTCAGCATTTGTTGTAACATATCCACATTATTCTACCTGTTTTGGTTCACTTTGAACATTCTTCCTGGAGATATGAAATAAGTTAATATTAAGGTGATCAAAAGCACAGCCCCTATCTCCTGAAATTGGTTGTCAAACTATGGGTCAGGGGCCCAGTGGAAGAGATGATGTTTAACATTTTGTACAGTCTCACATTAGTCAGAGTAAGCACAGGGCTAATTACATGGAGCGAACAAGTTACCGTAAGCAATAAATATTTAAACATATAAATTACATTTATTCGGCTCTAATTTAAGAGAGGGTAGTTTCCAGAAAATGTTTTTGCTTACTAAGTGGACCCCAGTTCACTTAATATGCAAGCCCTGATGGGAACCACTGATGCACAACACCTTTTCTATCCTTAAAACAAAGAGCAGCCCTTTGCCAGGAGGGGCGGCCATTGGCAGCTAGTTGCTGCCCTTTTGTTTGTTGCGCGTGCCACGGCCAGATGTGTCGGAGCGGGCACTGGGACAGGCGCTAATCTCTTACAGTCATTTCCGGCTCCATTCCTCTCTTCTGGGAAGAAGTAAAATACGTTTTTGAATAACCTGCAGAGAATTAAAAAGTTTTCAATCCCAAGGGATGTGCTCCTCCGAGTGATTAGTGGGCGGCAGTGCAGCTAGCGAACACAAAAAACCCGGAAAACATAAAACATTATCCAACACAAAGCCCAGCTAACACAAAACATGATCCAACACAAAGCCCAGCTAAGGCAAAGCATTATCCAACACAAAACCCAGCTATCACAAAACATTATCCAACACAAAGCCCAGCTAACACAAAACATTATCCAACACAAAACCCAGCTAATACAAAACATTATCCAACACAAAGCCCAGCTAACACAAAACATGATCCAACACAAAGCCCAGCTAACGCAAAGCATTATCCAACACAAAACCCAGCTATCACAAAACATTATCCAACACAAAGCCCAGCTAACACAAAACATTATCCAACACAAAACCCAGCTAATACAAAACATTATCCAACACAAAACCCAGCTATCACAAAACATTATCCAACACAAAGCCCAGCTAACACAAAACATTATCCAACACAAAACCCAGCTAATACAAAACATTATCCAACACAAAGCCCAGCTAACACAAAACATTATCCAACACAAAACCCAGCTATCACAAAACATTATCCAACACAAACCCAACTAACAGAAAACATTATCCAACACAAAACCCAGCTATCACAAAACATTATCGAACACAAAACCCTAGATTATGGCATGGTAATAGTGAATAGTATTTATTCTTTTGGCAAGCACCGTTCTAGCTCTTGTATGTTGTAAAAAGGTCCAGACTACACATGTTCAGTTTTTCCTCAGTTTCAGGGGAGTTTTGCCTTCAGTCTTGTCTTCAACAAGTAAACGCATGTTCAATGTTCAAGTCAAGTGATTGATTCGGTCAGTCAAGCACATTCCACTTTTTGGCCCTTGAAAACTCCTTGGGTGCTTAAGCAGGTCATTGTTGTAAGCCACTCATTGTCATGAGATGTGAGGCATTTTGTTGGATCTGAGCAGATAAAATATTTATGTACACTTCAGAATTAATCCTCCTGCTGCTGTCAGTAGTCACATGATCAATCAAGACAAGGAAGCCAGTTCCAGTGGCAGCCATACATGTCCAAACCATAACATTTCATGACCAAGTTTCAAGGATGTCCTTTGGATTGTGAGCATTTTTGTTCACCACAATTTTCTCTTTCCATCAGTCTGATATAAGTTAATAATCTGTACATAAGGCCTTGTTCCAGAAATCTTTAGTTTTTATGTAAGTAGTTTTAATGTACTGTTTTTAAGCAACCTAACCTAGCCATTCTCCTCTCCAGGCCTTGTGTTAGCTTTCTTGTGCATGAACTATGATGTAACACACAGCTGTCCAAGAAGCAGTGGAACAGCCAGTTATCCAGTTACTTTTGTTAAGTAACCTCAAGCCTGGATTTCTGCATTAACTATCAGTCTCATCCCTTCACCCCTGTCTAAAGTTTCCGCTGAAAATGAGTCACAGTAGAAAAGACGTTTGTCTGTACACATTCACTGTTCCAGTGAAATACTACAAAATTCAACTTGATGTAATTAAGTATTCTTAAAAAAAGAAAACTTGTTTGTACAACTTGTTTCTGTAAGGGGAAGTTTTCACCGAGAGCCAATGTTAAATTAGTCACACAACTTGGATAGAATTGATTTTCTACTCTTTCTCTCCCCCATACAGCTTAGCATATGTGTCATCCACATACCACAACACCCACCTACATGTAGTAGCCTGGCTAGTAGATAGTGGCTGCTGATTCAGTTATAATCCAGCTAACCCTGGTTGACCAACTGCTGTGGACTCACAGTTATAGGCCACTAATGCCCAGAGTGAAAAAGGCCTCAACCTGCTCTGACCCTTTCCTGGCTACCAAGCCACTCCATTTTACTGCAAGTCAGAGGTCAATTATTGAGGAAAGATATTGGGATATCTATTTCAAAATAACTCCTGCCCTATACATTCAAGCATGAATATTCAGTATTAATTTCCTTTGTCTGAAAAATAAATTTACCACTGAAGCCGGAATTTGTTAAGTGCAATGGTGTTCCCAGTAATTATGCAAAGATTATTTAATTCATTTAAATCAGTCCTAGTATTATTATTTTTTTGTTGAAAATCAAACCATTTATTGTAGACATTTCACTGTCCAAAACAAATTAACTTGGTAAGAATATGTTCAATAAATATTGTTGATCACAATTTGTATAGCTGCAGAAAGAAAAGTATTAATGGTGGAAAATGTCAGATTTGAAAGAAAGAACAGAGAAATCAATACTTCACAGGCGTATTATCTGTAAATCTTGTTGACTGAAAAGTTTCACTGCATGAACTTTTATAAAGGCGCCATCTTGTTTCAGGGGGTGACCTAACATTTGAACACTGTGGGGTGCTTCAGCTGTAGTTTCTTTCTGTTTCTGCACATTGTCTTAATTTTAAATTGAAAATTTGACTCACGGGCAATACCGTTAGTGTCATTGTAATATGATTCAGCTACCGGGCTTGCGAGCACTACTCTTGCATTTAGCTGAGGCAAATCCTTTCAGTGGCATTGTGTTTTCAGTGAATAATACAAGATAAACAGAATGCAATATTGAAAATTAAGCAAACTCCTCATTTTCATCTCCAAACTTGTCATTTATACTGCCAAACTGCTCAGTACAACAGAGGCCTAGCAGGTAATCTGTTCATGATTTGAATTTGTGTGCATGTTCAATAGTTAATTAATGTTCCCCCTGCGTTTGAAATACCACGTTCTTTTCAATGTCTATGTGATATTCCTGACAGTGGTTTTTCACGGAACCCAGCCGAAGGAGACACATGCAAATATTTCCCGGTACCTCCCACTGGTCAAATGCAGTTTTTGGCTTTCACTTGCAGTAATCCATCCAATCACAAATCTCTACTCTCTGCGCTGACTAGAACAGCCCGTCCTTTCCAGGAACCCATCCGTTGCCAGCGATTTATGTCCAAGTTTTGCAGTGCACCATGCACATCTGTGCAACATTTATTTTCTGGGTGCAGACAGTAAGAATCCCAACCACTCTTTTTTCTTTTCACAAACAAGGTAAATGACAATAAAGTTGACAATAATGGGAAGTAAATGGGAACAAAGGAAGATCTTAAAGAACAATAGTAAACAAATAAGACAAACAGCTTTTATAATGTTCTTTTTTTTGTTTTGGTTGTGGAAATTTGTGGAAACTACATGTTTCAGTTTTTCAAGGCATGATCAAGTGTGATCTGGACCTACAGTATGTACAATGTAGCTGGAAAGTTTTGGTTTGGTTAGTAAACAAAAAATCAAAAAAACTAAACTGCTTAAATATTGCTAATATAATGTTGCAAAATGTTCCAGTAATGTTTTGCTCCAACTGGGAAAACAGTTCACGTCAATGAGCCACCCCAGTACACCCCACTGAGATTTAAATTGCAAAGAGTTGTCTGTCTGTAGAGTATCACCGTTGTGTGAGACTAAACTTGTTGTTCATCATCAATGCTCCAAAGAAACATCCGAGCAACTTGTTCTGACTGTGGTTTCACAGTCACACTGGAGGGCAGCGGTGCAGGATGTCATAATGTACGTGATGTGAGTCAGGTCCTCAGTCAGCCTTGCATTATTATTTTAAAACGCAGCTGTGTAGAGATACTAACGTTGGCCTACATTTGAGTTATTAACGTGTCTGGTTGTGACTGAGACACAGGATATGCCTATCTTCAGCTTCCTGATGATGTACAGAGATTTATAAAGCATAAGAATTATCATATTATATTTGGAGAGAATTCGGAGAGAATTGCTATCCTCATGTCTCTTGAGTGTTCTGTTTAAAAAGTAAACGTGAATCATATATGTGTCATGTTACCATCCTCGATAACAT
>NW_026911061.1:0-2500 GCF_963692335.1 Osmerus eperlanus | reverse complement strand
ACCGTTTGGCGCCCGAAAGTGTGATTTTGCTGGGGATGGTTTTGTTCTTCAAGTGAGGGCAAGGGGCAGCGGTGTGTGCGGTTATTTTCCCCGAAAAAAGTGTCCCCATTTCGGTAGGCGTGTTTGAAATGTTGTTTCGCTCGCAGCGTCGGGGAAATGCGCGTGCGGCCGCGGGTCTCGATGTGCCCGTGTTCCCCTCGGGCATACCTATCCAACGAGCCCTGGGTGAAGGTGCTACGAGGTTCCTAAGTGGGGATGCCTGTACATGAAGCCCTTGTTCCCAGCTTTGAATGCACGTTTCCAGCTTGAGAGAAACGGGGGCTTAAAATTCACAGTTATTCGCCCGAACGTGGGATTTCGCTGGGGACGGTTTCTAAATTCAAGTTGGCACGGGGGGCAGCGGTGTGCGCGGTTATTTTCCCAGGATTGATGATCCCCAGCTCGGTGGGTCCGTTTAAAGTTTTGTTTGGGCTCCCGTTTCGCGGGGAAGCGCGTGCGCGTGGCGAGCCTGACCTCCCCGTGTCCCCCTCGCCCAGACCTTTCCAACGCCACCCGGGTGAAGGTGCTACGAGGTCCCGAAGTGGAGATGCCTGTCAATGAGCACCTTTTCCCAGCTTTGAATGCAGGTTTCCAGCTTCAGACAAAATGTGGCTCCAAACGTGCAGTTTTGCGCCCGAACGTGGGATTTCGCTGGGGACGGTTTCTAAATTCAAGTTGGCACGGGGGGCAGCGGTGTGTGTGGTTATTTTCCCAGGATTGATGATCCCCAATTCGGTGGGTCCGTTTAAAGTTTTGTTTGGGCTCCCGTTTCGCGGGGAAGCGCGTGCGCGTGGCGAGCCTGACCTCCCCGTGTCCCCCTCGCCCAGACCTTTCCAACGCCACCCGGGTGAAGGTGCTACGAGGTCCCGAAGTGGAGATGCCTGTCAATGAGCACCTTTTCCCAGCTTTGAATGCAGGTTTCCAGCTTCAGACAAAATGTGGCTCCAAACGTGCAGTTTTGCGCCCGAACGTGGGATTTCGCTGGGGACGGTTTCTAAATTCAAGTTGGCACGGGGGGCAGCGGTGTGTGTGGTTATTTTCCCAGGATTGATGATATCCAATTCGGTAGCTCTGTTTAAAGTTTTGTTTGGCTTCCCGTTTTCGTTGTGTAGCTCTGATTTCGCTGGGGATAGTTTTATACACTGCTTTAGAGTGGGGCACACACGTGAGAGTTGTTTTTTCATTGGAACTGACTATGGCCATTTCGGTGTAGACGTTTAACGTTTTCTTTCGCTTCCCGTTTCCGTTTTATCCAACCGATTTCGATAGGGACAGTTTTGTTATTTAAGTTGGAGTGGGGCGCGACGGCGTGCGTTGAAATTTTTCGCCGGTTTCAGCTCCGTTCACGGTTGTAGCTCCGTTTGAAGTTTTCTTTCGCTTCCGGTTTCGCGCACGCGCACGTGCGCGTTATAAGTCCCGGTTTTCCGTGTGCCCCCGGTTAATACCTTTCGAATGAGCCTATTTTGATCAAAATCCGTTCGGCGGAACCGAAAATGAGCTCGAAAAACGGTTTTCCCAGCTTCCCAATGCATTTCCCAGCTTCTGATTTACAAGCGTAACATTGTCGCGACCCCCAGTCCACCAGACAGCTACCATAGAGTATATAAGTCATCCTGGGAAAATGAATGGAAGTCAATGGCAGTATGACTTTACAGTGGTTTTGCCCATACCACACAAGCCCAATGAACCATGTGCACCACATGTGTCTCCCGCTCGCGGGTGAAAACGTATCCGCCATGAGAGGCACTCGGGGCGGGCACCCGATGGGGCACGAGACCCCCCCACCCCTGGTGGTCAAAAAAAGTTAAAGTTTTTTTTCGCTTTCCTCCAGGCGCCTACTTGGCTCCGGGGCGCCCCAGAATCATGCCCCCCGACCCCGGCACCACCCGGGGGGCCGATGGGGGCCCTTTTTTTGAAATTTTTTTTTTTTCCATATTTGAAGCCCCGGCACAGGCTAGACCCATACCCCGACCCCGGGCACCCGCGAGCGGCCGGTAGGTGGCGTGTTTTGGGTCATTTTTTTTTTTTGGCCGTTCTGAAGCTCCAGCGAGTCCCTGAGCCATACCCCGACCACGGCACTTCCCGGGGGGCCCCCCGTATACCGTAACGGCCGGTTGGGGGCGCTTTTTTTGAATTTTTTTTTTTTCCATATTTGAAGCCCCGGCACAGGCTAGACCCATACCCCGACCCCGGGCACCCGCGAGCGGCCGGTAGGTGGCGTGTTTTGGGTCATTATTTTTTTTTTTGGCGGTTCTGAAGCTCCAGCAAGGGCCTGATCCATACCACACACACAGACCATCGTGACACCGTCACCCACCTGACCGAATGGCGTTCTCGACCCCCATGATAGGAGGGCCCCCACCATACAGGTGGACGGTTCCTTCGGCACTGGGGGGTCAGTCCCTTGTCCCGGGTAGCCAAGAGCGGGGCCCGTGTGCCTCGAGGCTCCTGGGAGAAATGT
>NW_026911060.1:0-24123 GCF_963692335.1 Osmerus eperlanus | reverse complement strand
GTCCAAATGGCCCCACGCACGTTATCAAATGGCCCACCGTCCACTGCTGGAGTTTGTGCCTGGTTTCTGACAAAGCCAGCCTGTTCGAATATGTCCAGCATTGTTTCCATCCCCACAACCTTTCCCAGGAGAGCCTGCAGGTCCCCCACAGGACCTGAACCACCCTGTCGTCTCCTCCTCCAGCACCCTGATCCATTGGCTCACTCCATTCTGCAACTTTTTTGTTTTGTTGTTGTTGTTTTTGTTGGAGATTTGTTATTACATTTTGCATATCCTGGGTGGACCAGGGATTGTATCAGGGCACATTGTCCCTAACCAATAATGGCGCTATTCTTTTGGGGGTCGCTTTTTTGCCATACCATTTGAGTTGACTTCTTGTTCTTTGAAGTCGCCCGGCTATGTCTGAAACACCTGTTACCTCTGCCTCCCCCCTTGACTCCCCCTCTCCACAATCTTCCTCCCTGGGGTCACCACAATTTGGCACAATTTATTTTCCTCTTCCGCGTGTTCGTTTAGGTGAGGATGAAGACAGGACACTTGAGACCGAATTCAATGATAAACTATTTAATGAGACAACTTAGTAAGCAAGGAATACAGATAACAACTGAGCAGACTCTCAACCAATTTGCTCAGCTGACATCCAGGAGCGCGCGCACCCTTCTTCCAACTTCCAACTTCTATCGAACCAACCACTCTTTATTCCCTCATGACAACATCTGCTTCTCCTCCAATCAGAAGGCATCCTTATCTTTAATTCCAAGAAGCCACAGTATTTTCTTGTGACTTCAAGACAGTTATTTTCGACTGTTAAGAGCGATCTAGGTGACCTAGGTCACCCGCTTAGAAGTTCCTGTTTCCCCTAACTGCTCTCTATTTTAAAGGTTGCGATTAACACTATCTGGTTGAAACTTCCTGCATGCAGCGTTTGTGCAGTTGCAAGCACTTTTGATTAATAGCTCTATGCAAATTCAGGCCTGGGTCAAGTTCAGGCTTGGGTCAAGACATTTTAAAATAATTCCACACTGGGTATATTGGATACAAACCCCCCTTCTTTTCCTCCGCACGTCCCAGCAACTGCGGGGCATACGGAGGAGGAGTCATTATTTTGCCGTGGTCTCTACCCACCCCCCTTCCCTTTCCTAGGGAAAAGGACCTGAACCACCCTAGGATCACTTTTCCTGTTCCAGTTTTTGCTTTCTTAATTGTGTTATATCTCCTGTTCTATAATTTGCTATTACCCCTCCCATCTGGTCCCATATTTCTCTATCAAATGTACCACCTTTTGGCCATTTTGTGGCCATTTTCTTAGTTATTTTTGTCCATTTATCTGAGATAGTCTAAGAGATAATCTCCTGTTCACATTTAGGATATACTCCTGCGATTATATCAACCGGCGTTTTCTCTCCCCTTTCCATTATTTTATGCTTCCTTAAATAAATGTATTATTATTTATTTTTTATTTTATTATCTATATTATATATATATATATATATTATATTATATCTTTAACCTTTATTTTTCCTATTATTCTCTATTTTCTCCCATTAATACTTTATTCATCCTTTGCGTTTCTTAACTTAATTTAGTTTATTGTTTTTCACCCTTCTCTTTTATGGTTTTACACATACATAAATAACGATTCTTACGATTTTTACCTCCGTTGCCTCAATACAACGTTATATCCGTTCAAGCGCAAGCATCTAAGCATAAGCACAGTGTTTTACCTCCGTTGTCTCAATACAACATTATATCCGTTCAAGCACAAGCATCTAAGCATAAGCATTAACAACAATTTTTCTCTTAATTCACACCTTAGAGGACAGTGTTAAACAATGCCCTGTGTCAATGTGAATTTCCCCCGCCAATCATCCCCTCTGACAGCATTAATATGTTTGTTGCTCTGTATTTATAATTGTCTAGAAGAATACTGTGATAAAGGAACTGACAGACAGCAAGAAGTGGGCCTGGGCCTACCGGAGAATGCAAGAACTGGTTGGTCACTGCATTCTCTCTGAAACACGAGGGCTCCTTAATCGCACCTGGGAGGCTACAGCGAGAACCAATTTCTTTGCAGAAACGTTTCTTATTCTGTTCTTTTTGGAAGAAGGTGGGGGCAGTGGTTGACAGAGAGGCCCAGTGAGTTCCGTTCCTTCACCATTTCTAGGACACACACAATTACCAGCCTCCTATCTCATGTAGTCATTACTGTTGCCCCTGCTCTCACAACTCTATGTCATAGTCACACCAGACTGCAGCTCCTGCTGTCTGACAGGGTCAGCCAGCACAAGTGAACAAACAGTATGTATGGTTATGTAACATTGCCCATAGAAGTAACCCAGAGATTCCAGTAGGTCAACCAGAACACTGACCAGGTCTGGAGGCTAGCCCTTATATGGAGAGGCTCTGCTCGACCTGCATATCAGCATGCCACAGGGCCGGTTTGAAATTTTCAATACCATTGTCCTTGTCCTTTTTCAGTCAGCACCAAAGGTGATATCTCACATGCTTGGGGCTTTGCCAAAGTCCAGCTTCCCACTATCCTTTCCTGAGCTGGTGTATAGAAGTTTGAGCAAAGGCAACTTCCCTACACTGCTGCAAATGAAAGAGAAAAGCATAAATATTTTGAGCGATTAAATTTTCTCCTTTTCAGTGGGCTACTCTTTTAAGGAAGAATTGTTTTCTTCCCTAAAAGAACCAAGACTAAGATTGACCTCTACCAAAGTGATGGAATGGCCAAAGTGTGGAGAAAGAAGGGATCTACTCATGATCCACAACATACAAGCTCATCTGTTAAGCACTGAGGAGGAAGTGTCATGGCTTGGGCTTACATGGCTGCTTCTGGAGTAGACTCACTAATCTTTATTGATGATGTAATTCATGATGGTAGTAGCAGGATGAATTCAGTAGTCTGCAAAAACAATATGTCTGCCAACTTTCTGAGGAATGCATCCAAACTAATTGGAGAAACTTCATCATGCAGCAAGACAATGACCCAAAACACACTGCCAACACAATAAAGGACTTAATTAGGGAGAAAAAGTGAAAGGTTTTAGACTGGCCAAGTCAATCACCAGACGGTAGCCCAATTGAGCATGGATTTCACCTCCTGAAGAGGAGATTGAAGGGAAAACCCGCACAAACAACAACTTAAAGAGGCATGTTTCGATGTATGTTTATTGTTACGTTAACTGGTCGTTGTTATGCATACACTTTTACATGTTTTTCCGCAAACCATGCGTTCCGCCTTTTCTCTCTCTCTCTCTCTCGTTCTGTCCTTCACTCCCCTAATGTTCTATTTGTCTATTTACTAAAACTACTAACGCTAGATCAGGATTGGGTAGAAACTAACAAGACTAATCATGTGTTCATGTTACCTTATGTTTCTCGTGCATGTCATTTACTAATTTACTAATGCTAGGGCAGGATAGGTTTATTACTAACGATTACTAATCTCCTTGTTAAACTTGTCATCCATCGCACCTGTTTTCCATTTCCTTGCTACGCTCTTACTAATTGTCTACACCTGTCTACACCTGCATTTATAGCCCAGTCGCGCAACTGTTCACTGCGAAATTGCCTGCCTCTGTTTTTTCACGCAACTCTTGAGCATTATTTACTGTTTGATTACACGTTACGATCCACGCCTGTTTACTGACCATCGATTATTGATTTCTGTTTTGTGACCTTCGTTTTGTTCTTGACTACGTCCCCGCCTACCGTTTTTGTACTTTTGCCCCGCTGATTGTTTCATGGTTTCGACTCCCGCTTCGTCCACGACTACGCCTCTGCCTGCCGTCCGTCTGTTCATCTGCCCCGCTGACAGCTCTCCTGCTACCGGACCTCCCTGCACGCCTACCGACTACGAGATTGCCTCTTCCCTCGGCACCGTGCTTTTTGTTTGTTTTGTATTTGTTTGGCTGGATCTACGTGTATGGACTTTGCTTGTGTTGACTACTCTCCTGGGATTCGTCCCGAATAAAGCCCTGAGGGGTCTTTATATTACTATTGTTTCTGAGTCGTGCATTTTGGCTCCAACCCCCACGCACCCGTCTCAGAACAATTTCGCCAAAATGGACCCTGCTGACTCTACTGCCATGTTCCACGCCCTCCAGGAACAAGGAGCCATCGTCCGGCAGCATTCACAAGGAATCTCCGAACTTCACCTGGAGATTCGTGAACTGTGCGCGGAGATGAGGAGGCTTGCCGTCGCGGTCCTACCACAACCACGGGAGGAGCCTTCCCACCCACCCACATCCCCAGCGCTCAACCCCACGGGAACCTGCCAATTCCGAGAGCCCCAACAACCCCCTCCGGAGAGGTTTGGTGGAGAACCTGAGAGGTGCAAGGCTTTCCTTCTACAATGCGACTTCGTCTTCAGGCAACAGCCCCAGACCTACAACAGCGACGACCGTCGGATTGGCTATGTGATGGGGCTACTCAAGGGGAGGGCGTTGGACTGGGCTACGGCGGTGTGGTCCGGGGATTCATTCCCTCCTCTTTACCCAGTCTTCGCCGATGAGATTCGGAAGGTCTTCCAACACGCATCCAGCGACCAGGATCCATCCCAGAGACTGATTGCTCTGCGCCAAGGACGGAAGACCGCGGCAGACCACTCCATCGACTTCCGCACCCTCGCGGCGGCTACTAGCTGGAACGATGCGGCGTTGGCAAATCTCTTCCTGGCCAGCCTGAGTGAGACGCTCCAGGACGAGTTGGCGCGACTGGACCCCATCACCCAGTTCGACCAGCTCGTGCGCACCACGATCCGCCTGGACAACCGTGCCAGACAACGTCGGTCGGAGAGACCGATCCTTCCTGGCAACCATTACCCCAGGCAGGGGCCAAGTCCTCGACCGGAGGAGCAGCAGTCTGAGGGATCCGAACCCATGGACCTGTCCCGGGCCGGTACAAGGATCTCTACTGAGGAACGAGCACGCCGCAGAACCACTGGTTCGTGCTTCTACTGTGGGAGGCCGGGTCACACCCAGGAGACCAGTGGAGGTGAGAGCTGTCGACAGACATGAGGGGTCTGACAGAGACAACCATCGTCCCACGCTCACGACTCTCTTAATTCTGCCCGACAGAACGACCCGGATTAACGCGTTGGTGGATTCTGGAGCGGACGCCAATCTCATTGACGAAGTTTTGGTGTCTGAACTGAACATCCCCACCCTCCCTCTACCCCACCCTGAGAACGCGCGGTCGCTGGATGGAAGGACCTTTTGCCGCATGACACAAATCACCATTCCCTTACAACTGATCATTTCTGGGAACCATCGGGAGATGATCCAGTTCCGCGTCATCCAGTCCCCTAATGACCAACTCATCTTGGGATTACCCTGGCTCCAGAAACACAACCCCACGATCAACTGGAGTTCTAACCAAGTGCAAGCATGGGATCCGAAGTGCCATCTGTCCTGCTTGCGTTCCGCCCCACCACCAGCAGAGGGAGTGCCAGCTCTACCACAGACTCCCAAACCCTCCCTGGAGAGGGTCCCCTCTCCTTACCATGACCTGGGAACAGTGTTTTCCAAGACACAAGCTCAGTCTTTGCCGCCTCATCGACCCTACGACTGCGCCATCGAGCTCCTCCCTGGTTCGTCACTTCCCTCAAGTCGCCTATACAACGTCTCCAGACCAGAGAGGGAGGCGATGGAGAAATACATCCGTGACTGCCTGGCTAACGGACTAATTCGCCCTTCTTCCTCTCCCGTCGGTGCGGGATTCTTCTTTGTTCAGAAGAAAGATGGCTCCCTACGCCCGTGCATCGACTACAGGGAGCTGAACAACAGCACGGTGAGGAACAAGTATCCTCTGCCCCTGATGGACTCCGCGTTCCACCCACTTCACGAGGCCACCATCTTCACCAAGTTGGATCTCCGCAACGCTTACCACCTGGTCCGTATCCGCGAGGGCGATGAATGGAAGACCGCCTTCAACACCTCTCTCGGACACTTCGAATACCTGGTCATGCCATTCGGCCTCACCAATGCTCCTGCTGTGTTCCAGGCCCTGGTGAATGATGTTCTTCGGGACTTGTTGGGTCGCCATGTGTTCGTCTACCTGGATGACATCTTAATCTACTCCACCAATGCCAAGGATCATGAATACCACATCAGGCAAGTCCTACAGAGACTCCTGGAGAACAGACTATTCGTCAAGGCGGAGAAGTGCGTCTTCCACTCCGACACAGTTGAGTTCCTGGGGTTTATCCTTGAGAAGGGACGGATCAGGGCGGATCCCAAGAAGATTCTGGCAGTTACCAACTGGCCCACACCCACCTCACGTAAGCAGCTCCAACGCTTCTTGGGATTCGCCAACTTCTACCGGAGGTTCATTAGATCCTATAGTCAAGTGGTCTCTTCTCTAACCAAACTCACGTCCCCTGCGGTGCCATTCCGGTGGAGCTCCGAAGCTGAGACGGCCTTCACCAAGGTCAAGAGACTGTTCTCTTCCGCTCCCATCCTGGTACACCCCGACCCCACCCGCCAGTTTGTGGTCGAGACGGATGCTTCCGACACAGGGGTGGGAGCAGTGCTCTCTCAGGTGGCGGCCGCTGACAACCGACTACACCCCTGCGCCTTCTTCTCCAAGAAGCTGTCCCCGGCGGAGAGGAACTATGACGTTGGGAACCGAGAGCTGCTAGCAGTCAAACTGGCGTTGGAGGAGTGGAGACATTGGCTGGAGGGGTCCGAGAAGCCGTTCATCGTTTGGACCGACCACAAGAACCTGGCATACCTCCAGACAGCCAAGAGGCTGAACTCCCGACAGGCCAGATGGGCACTGTTCTTCGGGAGGTTCAACTTCTCACTCACCTACCGCCCGGGTTCTAAGAACGTTAAGCCTGACGCCCTTTCTCGCCAGTTTAACACCTGTCCTGAGCGTGAGGTTCCAGAGAACATCCTTCCGGCCTCCTGCACCGTTGGGTCCGTCACCTGGAGGATCGAGTCGGTGATCCAGAGGGCTCTACGGGATGAACCCGATCCTAGGCCCAACCCTGGATTACGCCTATACGTTCCCGCAGCCGCTCGGACACAGGTGCTGCAATGGGCCCATTCATCCCTCCTTTCCTGCCACCCTGGCTTTACCCGCACCTTGGCGGTGCTGAAGAGGAGATTCTGGTGGAGCTCCATGATCCCTGACACCAGGCGCTTCATCAAGGCATGTACCACCTGTGCCAGAAGCAAGGCCTCCCACCAAGCCCCTGCTGGTTTACTCCAACCTCTGCCTGTGCCCAGCCGACCCTGGAGCCACATCGGCGTGGACTTTGTTACCGGACTTCCCCCTTCCGAAGGTAACACCACCATCCTCACTGTGGTGGACCGATTCAGCAAAGCGGCACACTTCATCCCCCTGGCTGGATTGCCCACCGCCCAAGAGACCGCAGAGGTTCTGGTGAGAGAAGTATTCCGCATTCACGGACTTCCCTCGGACATCGTTTCTGACCGCGGCCCCCAATTCATCTCCCAAGTTTGGAAGGCATTCTGCGTGGC
Source organism: Osmerus eperlanus (assembly GCF_963692335.1). Lineage (NCBI taxonomy): Eukaryota > Metazoa > Chordata > Actinopteri > Osmeriformes > Osmeridae > Osmerus > Osmerus eperlanus. The sequence continues at coordinate 16,630 of NW_026911060.1, read as the reverse complement.
CCTCGGGGCCACAGCTAGCCTCTCTTCGGGCTACCACCCTCAGTCCAATGGCCAAACGGAGAGGGCCAATCAGGACCTGGGGGCCGCTCTACGCTGCGTATCGGCAAAGAATCCAGCCAGCTGGAGCAAGATGCTAACCTGGGTGGAATACGCACACAACACCTTACCCTGCGCCGCCACCGGGAAATCTCCGTTTGAGGTCTCCTTGGGCTACCAACCTCCACTGTTTCCTGACCAGGAAGCCGAGATCGCTGTTCCCTCCCTCGCCATCCACATGAAACGGTGCTCCAAGGTTTGGAGGGATGCCAAGGCCGCGCTGCTAAGCACGGCAGACCGCAATCGGCGTTTTGCTGATCGCCACCGCACTCCAGCTCCAGTCTACAAACCAGGTGACTCCGTCTGGCTGTCCACTAAGGACATTCCCCTCCAAGCCACCTCTCACAAACTGCAACCCCGCTTTATTGGTCCCTTTAAGATCCACAAAATCATCAATCCTTCCTCTGTTAAACTGTCACTCCCTGCTTCCCTTAAGATTCACCCCACATTCCATGTTTCATGTATTAAGCCCGTATCCTCTCACCCCATATGTCCCCCGGATCCCCCACCACCTCCCCCCCGCATTATTGACAACCACCCCGCATTCACGGTTAAGAAACTCTTGAACATTCGTAAGAGGGGCCGTGGGGTGCAATACTTGGTTGACTGGGAGGGCTATGGCCCTGAGGAGCGTTCCTGGGTCGCTCCCAGTCTCATTCTGGACAAATCGCTCATCAGAGACTTCCATCGTGACCACCCTGATAAATTCCAAGGACCGCCAGGAGTCGGTCGTTAAGGGGGGGGTCCTGTCACGTTTCAGGTCTGTCTCACCATGTTTTATGTTGATTTATGTTTATTCATGTATTATGTTAGTCTAGGTTCGTCATGTTGTTTAGTTATGTTTCATTACGATTTATTTTCTTGTCATGTTTAGTTATGTCTCGTTACGATTTATTTTCTCGTCATGTCTAGTTATGTTTTCGTACGATTATATTACCTGGTTATGTTGAGTGATTATCGTCTTAGTTCCGCTTTGTGTTATGTTTCGATGTATGTTTATTGTTACGTTAACTGGTCGTTGTTATGCATACACTTTTACATGTTTTTCCGCAAACCTTGCGTTCCGCCTTTTCTCTCTCTCTCTCTCTCTCGTTCTGTCCTTCACTCCCCTAATGTTCTATTTGTCTATTTACTAAAACTACTAACGCTAGATCAGGATTGGGTAGAAACTAACAAGACTAATCATGTGTTCATGTTACCTTATGTTTCTCGTGCATGTCATTTACTAATTTACTAATGCTAGGGCAGGATAGGTTTATTACTAACGATTACTAATCTCCTTGTTAAACTTGTCATCCATCGCACCTGTTTTCCATTTCCTTGCTACGCTCTTACTAATTGTCTACACCTGTCTACACCTGCATTTATAGCCCAGTCGCGCAACTGTTCACTGCGAAATTGCCTGCCTCTGTTTTTTCACGCAACTCTTGAGCATTATTTACTGTTTGATTACACGTTACGATCCACGCCTGTTTACTGACCATCGATTATTGATTTCTGTTTTGTGACCTTCGTTTTGTTCTTGACTACGTCCCCGCCTACCGTTTTTGTACTTTTGCCCCGCTGATTGTTTCATGGTTTCGACTCCCGCTTCGTCCACGACTACGCCTCTGCCTGCTGTCCGTCTGTTCATCTGCCCCGCTGACAGCTCTCCTGCTACCGGACCTCCCTGCACGCCTACCGACTACGAGATTGCCTCTTCCCTCGGCACCGTGCTTTTTGTTTGTTTTGTATTTGTTTGGCTGGATCTACGTGTATGGACTTTGCTTGTGTTGACTACTCTCCTGGGATTCGTCCCGAATAAAGCCCTGAGGGGTCTTTATATTACTATTGTTTCTGAGTCGTGCATTTTGGGTCCAACCCCACGCACCCGTCTCAACATTATTATTACATGGCTACTGACTAAAGAAATGAATAATTTGAAACAAATTGATTAAAAAAATATTTGATTGACCTAAAAAAGGATTTTATTGACTTAAAAATGGTTTTATGGCTAAATCTGTTAGATTCTACAGTTGGAACTGCGTCCATAATAACGTAAACTCTGTAGCCTTCTTAAGATTAGCCTACTTTGCGTTATAGTTCACGATAAACTGAACATTTCCATTGATGGTGAAGTGAGAGAAGGTGAATGGGACTTCTTTGGGGATACTGATGTTGAAATTTCTGTCCTCATTCATCTCTATGTTTACTTCTTGCTGGGGCTTTGCAGTTGAATGCTGTAATTGACCAATCAGAATCAAGTATTCAACAAAGCCATATAATAAAACTAAACAACCAACAGGTGTGGGTGCTAGGAAACAGATAATGAGGAACAGGTGAGACGACTGAATGAAAGGCAGTAAGGAAGTCCATATAGGGAGTGAAGGGCGGAGATACGTAATGAGGAAAGAGGGAAAACAAGCACCTGAGTGAGAAGGAGAACACAAAGAACACATAAGTACGGAAAAAAACAAAAAGAAGAGAATATCAGAATAGGGGAAAGGGCATGGAAGGTGACAGTCTTAAAAAATGCTTCCTGCTCATTGCTCCCTGATCACAACAGATGCGTCCCTCATAGTGGATTTGCACATGCTTCAACAAAGATGTCTGCCATCTGACATTTCTTAAACATTGTATTTTTATTCCCTGCTTATACCAGTCCAGGTTATTACTGTCTTGTTTCTCACAGTTTTTCCCCCATGTCCACTGGACCTCTGACATGGCATGAAGCTTTCATGTCCCATGGAAAAAATTAAGAGTTGAGAGGAAAAAAATTACCCCAAGAGCGCAGCGACGACTCATCCAAGAGGTCACAAAAGACCCCACAACAACATCCAAAGAACTGCAGGCCTCACTTGCCTCAGTTAAGGTCAGTGTTCATGACTCCACCATAAGAAAGAGACTGGGCAAAATGGCCTGCCTGGCAGAGTTCCAAGACGAAAACCACTGCTGAGCAAAAAAAACATTAAGGCTTGTCTCAATTTTGCCAGAAAACATCTTGATGTTCCCCAAGACTTTTGGGAAAATACTCTGTGGTTTGACGAGACAAAAGTTGAACTTTTTGGAAGGTGTGTGTGCCATTATATCTGGCGTAAAAGTAACACCGCATTTCAGAAAAAGAACATCATACCAACAGTAAAATATGGTGGTGGTAGTGTGGGACTGTTTTGCTGCTTCAGGACCTGGAAGACTTGCTGTGATAAATGGAACCATGAATTCTGCTATCTACCAAAAAATCCTGAAGGAGAATGTCCGGCCATCTGTTCGTGACCTCAAGCTGAAATGAACTTGGGTTCCGCAGCAGGACAATGATCCAAAACACACCAGCAAGTCCACCTCTGAATGGCTGAAGAAAAACAAAATGAAGACTTTGGAGTGGCCTAGTCAAAGTCCTGACCTGAATCCTATTGAGGCGGTTCATGCTCGAAAACCCTCCAATGTGGCTGAATTACAACAATTCTGCAAAGATGAGTGGGCCAAAATTCCTCCACAGCGCTGTAAGAGACTCATTGCAAGTTATCGCAAACGCTTGATTGCAGTTGTTGCTGCTAAGGGTGGCCCAACCAGTTATTAGGTTTAGGGGGCAATCACTTTTTCACACAGGGCTATGTAGGTTTGGAATTTTTTTTTTTCTCCCTTAATAATAAAAACCTTCATTTTGAAAACTGCATTTTGTGTTTACTTGTGTTGTCTTTGACTAATATTTAAATTTGTTTGATGATCTGAAACATTTAAGTGTGACAAACATGCAAAAAAAAGAAATCAGGAAGGGGGCAAACACTTTTTCACACCACTGTAAGTACCTAGACTATAAATAAGTTCGAGAATATTAAAAGAGTAAAGTTACTAAGATTTTGAAGTGAGTAAAAAGTGAAAACTTCATGTCTAGTTCAAGCCATTTTGGTTTTGCTTATGGAAGACTGTGACCTCGTATTGAACACATGCCGATGCACATTGCTGCATAGGATTTGAGCACTTGTCGCACACCGATTTGGTTCATTTTGATATATGTAATTTATAAATATTTTATTTTCTGTCATTTTTTAAATGTAGCTGACTGAGTTAATTTATCCACGAAGCTATGTGTTAATATCAGCAGTTAGGTAGCAGATAATAGTGTGTGCAGCACAGTATATTTAGGCTTAAGTTAGCCACCATTTTATTTCATGCATTGGTTAAGTGCAAAGTTGGATATAGTTCATAGATACTAATTTAGTTGTTTGTGTACTGAAATGGCAAATGGCAGGCATTTATATAGCGCCTTTATACAAAGCGCTGTACAATTGATGCTTCTCCATTCACCCATTCATACACACACCGACGGCGATTGGCTGCCATGCAAGGCCTTGACCAGCTCGTCAGGAGCATTTGGGGGTTAGGTGTCTTGCTCAGGGACACTTCGACACAGCCCCTGGCGGGGGATCGAACCGGCAACCCTCCGACTGCCAGACGACTGCTCTTACTGCCTGAGCCATGTCGCCCCACTGACCCTGTTTTATAAACAGGTCAGGTTTTTTGGATGTGGTTCAGTCGTACGGCTGTACTGCTGCAGTCTACGGATTCAAGATGGCGAGCCACCCATAGGATTACCCACGTTTGGATCAAGACTTCCTCAAACTTAATTGATAGAGACTTCAGCACCCCAACTAGAACTGTGGGGTAACAGGAACAGCTACTGGACAAATAGAGGTGGAACATTTTAGTTTATATTCTCTCTGCAGTTTGCAATGGAGACAGATTAGGACATTCAATTGAATACCAGTAATCAAAGACTGGATTTAGTTTAGGTTGATTTGTGATTGGAACTTTCAAAGTTAAGTTGTATTTTCTTTTCTTATTGAATTCTGAATACAGTGATAAGAGTGTTTTGTTTCTTTTCTTAAATGGTCAACTGGATTGTGGTCTAGAAAAAAAAAAACTAACCGTTAGGATTAAAGCAAACACTTCTAGATTCAAAATAGGCCTAAAACTTGATAATTAGAATTATTCAAAAATATTGTTGAACCTAAAATTAGAGTTTAACCTAAATAGATTTGAACCTAATCTAGGATTTCAAAATCATAGATAACACTCTCATAGAGAGAACTTAAATAGATCAACCCTAGGGATTAAAAGAATCTAACTTAAGATTTATAGGGAAGACTTTTTATTTTATTTTGGGGAATATTTGTGTGTTGTGTGTGTTTGTACGTTGATGCCAATTCTTGACAATAAGTTCAATACAAAAACCAGCCGGCAGTTCAAATTCATCCCTTGTGTTGTGGTCTCTTTATTGAGTATCTTACTTACTGCTCCTGAGCCTAGTTATACTGGTCCTTAACCTTTAGCATAGCATAGGTGTTACAAAAATTGGCAAGCCAGCCAGGAGCAGTTTTTAACGATACTACAATACAGACATCACTAACCCAAAGTAATCCAGCAGGAAAAATAGATGGTAGTAGTCAGTGAAAGCCTGAAGATCCCTAACGCTGTAATTGTTAGCGGCCTTACCAATACTGATGCAGATGAAGAACTTTTTGTTTTTCTTCAAACCCATGGTTCAATCGCTCGTTGCCTCCATGTAGATGATCCAACCTCTGAGTTTCATAGACATATGGTAGTCGAATTCACTCATGGCACTGCTATGCAGTCATTAGAACCCCTGTTACCTCTTAGCTGTAAGAGCCCCAGCCAAGAAAATGTCACTTATCTTGTGAAGGCGTTAGCTACAGTTTACTCTGTTACTGCTAGTGGAGATGCAACCCAGAACTACCTCTTAGAACTTCAGGGAATTTCCAAGCTGACAGGTAAGCCCTTCGAGGAAGTGCTTAGAGAGGAGTTAGCAAAACTCAGTGAACCTACCAAGTCTCCCTTGACTGATAAAAGTCCAAGCCGAGACGGCGATACAGGTTTTGAGTCAGTAGCCTCAACCCCGGCACAGACACATGTAACAGAACACTCGATAGACCTAAACCCAGCCCAGCCGCGAGAACGTGAATCTTCGGTGTATTCTGCACCCCAGCAAATCCCAAACCTGACCGAATCCATCCCGACGGCAGTAACTCAACCATCAAGTGTGAGGATTCAGCCAACGATCACGATCACCTTAAGTGATGCAAACCCTGCTGATGTTCAGAGGGTTATCATTGAACACGTCGTTAAAACTGAGGGAGCCAAGTCTTACGCCCATGCACCGACAAAGCTCAGAGCATTTCTGGAAGATCTCCCCGTCCAAATAATGAAGCTGATTTTGACACCTGGCCTTCAAACGTAGAACTCCTCTTGAGCGGCCCAAACATCTCAGACCTTCAGTGTACCAGAAGAAGCCTTGACAGTCTCCTGTCACCAGCTTCAGACCTCATAAAGCAATTGAGTCCTCAAGCACCCGCTGCCGAATACCTCAACTGTTAGACTCAGCATATGGCACAGTTGAGGATGGATTGAGCTCTTTGCCAAATTCATGGGCACCCTGCAGAACCAGGTGAGAAGCCTTCCAGTTACCTCCAGAGGTTGCAGGCCCTGAGCATGGCCAAGAGGAGAGGTGGAGTGAAAGCTGAAGAGCTTGAATGCCAGCTGCTGAAGCAGTTCTGCAGAGGTTGCTGGGACAACGCCCTGATAGCAGACCTCAGACTGGAACAGAGAAAAGACAATCTACCTTCATTCCCTGAATTCCTGATCCTCCTTCGCACAGAAGAAGACAAGCAAAAAGCCAAGATGACTCGCATGAAGCAACACCTTGGCGCCGCCAAGCCACCCGCTGGCAACTCAAAAACTCGGGTGATGTCCCACCTGCAGCAAGTATGCTCTGAAGATTCCACAGAGGGTGTGAGTGAAACTGAGCAGATGAGAAAGGAACTAGCTGAACTCAAAAGTCAGCTCCCCAAACTCACGACACAGAAATGAAAACCCCATAAGAAAACTACTACCAATGTAGCTCTGGGTAAAGTCGACACAAACCAAACAAATGAGAAGACTGAGAAGCAGCCAGGTCCAGGCCAATAGCCCAACAACAGACCTCGGCCTTGGTACTGTTTCCGCTGTGGCGAGGATGGCCACATTGCAACATCCTGTGAAGAGGAGCCCAACCCCTCACTGGTCACAGCTAAAAGAAAGCAACTCAGAGAGAGACAGGCCCAGTGGGAGGCTCAGAACCAAACGGGAGCAGTGGAGACTAAAGCCAGAGACTAGAGCACAGCACAGGTCATCATTGCTGAGAAAGAGATAAACTGCCTCTTAGACACAGGCTCACAGGTTACTACTGTACCCCTGTCATTCTATGAGCAACAATTATCTAGCCAAGAAATCAAACCACTAATCAGTCTACTAGAAGTAGAGGGTGCCAATGGGCAAGAGGTACCTCACCTAGGTTATGTAGAGCTTACCATAACTTTCCCTAAGGAGTTTGTAGGTACTGATATCGAAGTTAAGACCCTAGCACTAGATGAAGTCATACCTAACCTTCGTGCCCAAGAACAAGTCTTGATTGGCACGAATACTCTTGACACTCTGTACTCAGATTACAGCCATCAGAAACATGCTACTAACCAGCCTTTACAGCATGGCTACCGAGCAGTGTTAAAAATCCTAGAGCTCAGGCAGGCAGAGGCAGTTGATAGTAATCTAGGATTAGTGAGACCTAAGAGCAAAACGCCAGAAGATTCCTGCTAATCAAACCGTTGTCCTGGAGGGAGTGGTTAGGGTCCGTAGGCCTCACTCTGAGAAATGGGTCCTCGTAGAGCCCCCATCGTCCTCCTCTCTGCCAGGTGGAATTCTGGTGTCCAGCGAGTTGATCACCCTTCCTAACAGGCAGCCCTGCCAAGTGCCTGTTGTCCTGAAAAATGAGACATGCCATGACATAATCATCCCAGCAAACACTGTACTGGCAGAGGTACACACCATCCAGAGTGTTGTGCTGAAGGAGCACTCTGTCTCTACACCTAAGCCTCCAGACCAAAAGGAAGAACCAGCTGAAGCCTGCAATTTAAGCTTTAACTTTGAAGGCTCTCCTCTCTCTGCTGAATGGAAAGAACACATCACAAAGAAGCTCAACTCAATGTCTGATGTATTCGCTCACCATGAGCTTGGTTTTGGGCATACAGACAGAGTAAAGCACCACATCAACCTTCATGATGAGACTCCCATCAAACAGAGAGCAAGACCCATTCACCCCATGGACATCGATGCAGTCCGTAAGTATCTGCAGGAGCTAGTGGATTCAGGAGTGATCTGTGAATCAGAGTCTCCGTTTTCATCTCCGATTGTAGTCGTGAGAAAGAAAAGCGGGAACGTTAGACTCTGCATCGATTATAGAAAACTGAACCTGCAAACCATCAAGGATGCTTATGCCCTGCCAAATCTAGAAGAGTCCTTCTCCGCCCTGACGGGGTCAAAATGGTTTTCTGTCCTTGATTTGAAATCTGGATATTACCAGATTGGTATGGAGGAGTCAGATAAACCAAAGACAGCATTCGTGTGTCCCTTGGGATTCTACGAGTTTAATCGCATGCCCCAAGGGATTACAAATGCACCCAGCACGTTCCAACGTCTGATGGAGCGTTGTATGTCAGACATCCACCTCAAAGAGGTCCTCGTCTTCATTGACGATTTGATAGTCTTCTCAGAGTCTCTCAAGCAACACGAAAGGAGACTCCTCAAAGTACCCCAGCGTCTCAAAGAATACGGGCTGAAGTTGTCACCAGAGAAATGCAGGTTTTTCCAAACCTTGGTGCGATACTTGGGCCACGTAGTGTCTGAGTGTGGAGTGGAAACCGATCCAGAGAAGATTGAAACACTTAAAACCTGGCTATATCCTACAACTCTTAGGGAGTTACGGTAATTTCTCGGTTTTTCCGGTTATTACCGAAGATTTATCCAGGACTACTCCACCATCGCCAAGCCTCTTAATGACCTCACGGCTGGGTACCCTCCACTACACAAGAAGACCAAAAAGAAAGAGAAAGACAAAACCACTACCAATCACAACCCTAAAGATCCGTTCGGTAGTAGGTGGACCCCAAATGTGAGCAGGCATTTGACACCTTAGTCCAGAAGCTCACATCTGCCCCGGTCCTGGGTTTTGCCAACCCCAAGCTCCCTTATATACTGCACACTGATGCAAGCACTACAGGCTTGGGTGCTGCCCTGTATCAGGACCAAGATGGTCATAAGAGAGCAATAGCGTTCGCGAGTAGAGGGCTGTCCCATAGTGAGTCTCCCGCCCACAAGCTAGAATTCTTAGCACGCAAATGGGCAGTTACAGAAAAATTCAGTGACTATCCGTATGGTGCTGAATTTACTGTCATAACAGATAGTAACCCTCTCACATATATCTTGACTTCTGCCAAACTAGACGCCACCAGCTTCGTTCAAGTTGTAGTATTGTGCAGGCAAGCTAAATCATGATGTCGATGCTCTGTCTAGACGCCCTCATGGCAATCTGTATGATGATGTTACCTCCCTGAAAGAGAGAGAACGGATCCACCAGTTTACTCTTCATCACTCAGGAGGTGATGAATCCCAGCACCAGGTTCCTGAAGATGTAGTCAGAGCCATCTGTGACCGACACATCGCCCGTCACTCAGAATCTGAAGATGATCCCTCTCCCATTGCACTGGTTGAGTCTCTAGCTTTACAGTCTAGTGCTGTACCAGATGTGTTCCAGGATGAGGAGCATCAAGATGTCCGTCTGTCCCTCACTTGTCAACAGAGGAGCCTACAGAGTCAAAAGCCTACATGATGATATAGGCCATATGGGCTTTGACCACACACTAGATCTCATCAGACCTCGGTTTTATTGGCCCAAGATGTCAAACTATGTAGAGGAAAAGATCAGAACCTGTGGCCACTGTGTGCGACGCAAGACGCTCCCAGAGAAGTCTGCCCCTCTGGTTAGCATAAAGACCAGCAGACCTTTAGAACTTATCTGCATGGACTTTCTTAGTCTGGAGCCTGACCGCAGCAAAGTGTCTCTGGGACCACTTCATTGTGCACTACGGTTTCCCAGAGCGCCTCCACAGTGATCAGGGACCTGATATTGAATCCCGGACAATAAAGGAGCTGTGTGAGTTTGCCGGAATAAAGAAAGGAAGAACAACGCCGTACCATCCAAGAGGAAATCCTGTTGAGCGTTTTAACAGGACGCTACTCCAGATGCTTGGTACGCTGAACCTGCAAGACAAAACTCACTGGCGTGACTTTGTAAAGCCACTCGTGCATGCTTATAACTGCACAAGAAGAGATGTCACAGGCTACAGTCCGTATGAACTAATGTTTGGGAGACAGCCTCGACTACCCGTTCACATAGCCTTCAACCTACCTGTTAATGACCAGAAGAAGTCACATTCACAGTATGTGCAAGATCTGAAAAGAAATCTGGAAGAGTGTTACAAGATAGCCACCCAGAATGCTCTCAAAACCTCTGAGCGTAACAAGATAAGGTTTGACAGGCGTGTCACAGAGTCCACACTCAGTGCTGGTGATCGAGTCCTTGTGAAGAATGTGAAACTGAGAGGCAAGCACAAGTTGGCTGATAAATCGGAGTCTCAGGTCCATGTCGTTGTAAGACGAGCCGGTGAACTCCCTGTTTATACAGTCAAGCTGGAAAACCAACAAACGTTACATAGAGACCTCTTGTTACCGTGTGGGTTTCTGCCAGCCTCAGTTGAAGAGGATCATGTCGTGTCTAAGCCACAAAGACGGCCAGCCACACGACAAAACCCTGACGTCGATGGCCAGGAGGATCTGGAGATCACTTCTGATGATGATGACGATCTGATCGTCTACCCTCATGAAAATACTCAACTCTTGACAACCACTAAGTTTACTCAACAGTATGATGCTCTGAGACCTTCAAGAGAACAGTCTGCGCATCCTGTTGGGGGGACAAGTCCTGATGTAGAAGCTATCCCCGATGTGCAAGCAAGTGTTAATGCAGGAGGCCTGTCTGGAACTAAAGCACCTCCAGGAAATGACTCACCTCTGGAAGAGGACCTACCTGCAATGGAATCTCTACCTGTAGGAGAGGAAGCTGCAGAGGAAAATTTACCTGCAAATAATGACTGTGGGAGGAAACCGGAGTACCCGGAGGAAACCCACGCAGACACGGGGAGAACATGCAAACTCCGCACAGAGAGGCCTCGGCCGACGGGGATTGGAACCCAGGAACCCAGGTCCTTGCTGTGAGGCGGCAGTGCTACCCACTGCACCATCCGTGCCGCCGGCCTAAAACTTGATAATTAGAATTATTCAAAAATATTGTTGAACCTAAAATTAGAGTTTAACCTAAATTGATTTGAACCTAATCTAGGATTTCAAAATCATAGATAAAACTCTCATAGAGAGAACTTAAATAGAGCAACCCTAGGGATTAAAATAATCTAATTTAAGATTAATAGGGAACACTTTTTATTTTATTTTGGGGAATATTCGTGTGTTGTGTGTGTTTGTATGTTGATGCCAATTCTTGACAATAAATTCAATACAAAAACCAGCCGGCAGTTCAAATTCATCCCTCGTGTTGTGGTCTCTTTATTGAGTATCTTACTTACTGCTCCTTTAGAGCCTAGTTATACTGGTCCTTAACGTTTTGCACAGCATAGGTGTTACACTGTTATAATACACTTTAATAAAAAATGAATTACATATAAGCAATGAATCAGCTAGCTGGCATTGTTAGATCTCAGTTACATCAATTTGTATTCAAAATGTGTTGGTGGTGAACTAAATGGAACGTTCAACAGTAACTGTTGGCTGCAAACATAATTTGCCGTGAACATTCACTGTCTTGAATGCACCTCTGGTAGTCCCTAAGTATTCCTGACCAAATCAGGTGTATGTTCCAGGTTTCTACTGGTACGTGTATTATACAGACACACCCCAGACATTTCAAGAGTGAGCTTTCTACCTGGGTCAGAGTTACTGCATTCTCCAGTAGGGGTTGTTAAAGAACTTGAGATCGTACTTGAAAGTACAGTATTCGAATGATCATGTCAATGAATACTTTTTTTGCTCCTAAAATGGTGAAGTTGCTAAATTGAAATAAGCCTGTATATTGTGACCTTAGGTGGTGGTTGGTAGCCTAGCCACAACGGCATCACCAGCATCGGGCTTCTAGGGCTTCAGCCGGGAATCTTTTTTGACTAGCCCTGAATCTTTATGAGTGTTCTCGCTGTGTGCAAAGTTGTGTTCCCGACTGACTGATAAAAACATAAGCACTGATTTCGTCCACACTCCTGTGATTGACATTGCGGATATCCAATGAGAGTGTGATTGTGGGCGGGCTGTCTGAGACTACTCCAGCCTTGTAACGTTTCTCCTTATGGTTTCCCCACGATTCAAGCAGATTCAATTCTGGAAATTATGCTGCTTTCCATTTACCATTGGAGATTGGCATTTCCCTGTCTAAATTTCCTCTTTCAACCTCCAAGTGTACCAGGTGCACAACACCAAACGTAAACAAAAAAATGTGGGTGACCGTGAACTGGTGGTGTTTATGTGGCAAGTGTATAACCACCATTAACATAGATAACTGGGTACAAATGTTGGCTAATGTCTGTCAAGTATCAATAATGGGGAACAAATGTGTTACTAACTAGCGTACTATATAGATATGCTGTAGGTTGGATTTTATTTTGCATTGTTGTACAAGTTTGTAGAAAATGTAATCAATCAATCAATGGTGACTAAGATGATGGGCAATTAAAGGGATATTAAGGTTTTCTAAGGTGCCAACACTAGTCCATTGTGTAAATTAAGCTAAATAAATGAAATTTGGTGCTGACATCTCTATTTTTCTTGTGCTTTGTTTCTGTTCCCCATTCCCATTTCAGTTGCCCCATTCCACCCCTTGGTCTGATCAATAATCCCCCTGTATCTAATCCTTTAAGTGCTTCTAAAGGCAGATGGTTATATTATGTATGGGCTGCCATTGTTTGGTGCCCGCACTGGAAAAGCACTATTGTCTCTGCTGTTCCTCATGTCATTAGGCAAATATCCCTCTGACAATGGGCCCTTATTGGGACAAAAGTGACTTGACAGACTGGACTGAATTAAAGAGCATAGAACACCAGAGGCCAGAAGCACGGACCCTTTGGTGTTGATTATGTTGCCTTATTCACAACCAGGAATATTTTCCTCCCCCATCAAATGATTGAATATGATGTTATTTTTACTACGTATACAGACTGGCAATGTTTGCTAATGGGCACTTATGTTTCTCTCTTCCTCCATGGAGCACTCAGGTTCACTGAGCCAAGGAGCGATACATATTCATATGCCATTCATATCACAATAATGCTGTGCTTTCTCAATTTACCACTAACTTTAAAGTTGTGGACAGTTAGAAGTTTCGGGAATATGTTGGGTTATTTGTACCCCAACCACTTTGCCCCTCTGCATAATACATTGCCTGTAGGTATCTTTACTAAATGTCGTATACACACTGGGATCAAGTTTGTGCAGACATATAAAGTAATTCTGGGTTGGTCCCTGACTTAGAAATTGAGATATTCAGTGTTAAACTGAAAAAAGCCATTTTGTAATTTCCAAATTGGAAATTTTAAATCATGCTTGCTACCTCTGCAACTTTCTATCTGTAATATTGAGAATATATATATATATAACATTTTATATCAGTTTGGTGAATATGATTAGAAAAGTAATTAATCCAATGAGCTATCAAATTGTACAGTGACATTTGAAAGGGTTTTCTTCAAAAGATGCTGGTAGAAAGTGGGTTACCCTCGTCTCCTTGATAAGACGGGCAGGCAATATTTATCTTCCTTGTTCTCTCTGCAACTGTTGAACCTGACTGTGCTAATTTGCCAGTTACTGTATAAAAAAAGACACCAGGGAGACCCAGTGTTGTCAAGAGCAAGCTCAGCTCTGCTTGTTGTTATCCACCTGGAGGTGAAAAGAGAAAGGCAGGCTACAATACAACAGTATAGTACTTCTCAGTACTACTCAATACATAGTAAAAGCTCTGTATAGTAAAAAGGTGTCCTTATCATTACACACATATGGTTATTGTCTTGATTGACCTCCCGTATTTTCCTTCTTTGATAAGGCCGCTTCAAAACCTATCTAGTTTCTTAAACAAGAGGCATGCATGACAGCACATAATTTAGAAATTTAGGTTTTTGCTCTTAATCCCAGCTTTTTTCACTTTACCTCAGAGGCTTCACAGTTGCACCCCGGAGATCTAACAAAATTTTCAAAATTTTCAAATCATAGGCCAGGAGAAAATATACAGTTTCAAACTTACTATTATGCCTTATTTTTGTTACTGTGATATCTGTACCTTTTCTTTACATCTGGTATACCTGAAGTTAGGCTGGGTAAGAATGAGATGTTTGGTACCCCAGAGAGACCCGGTATTTTGCAACATGCTTGCAATATGTTGGAGATGGAATCCACAGCTTTTCATGCCAGCATAATACCATGCCTAAATAGGTCACCAGGGTGTGAGGTAGAGTTATGGCTGATCACTAGGAGTGAGATTCTATCTTGTTTCTTATTTCTTGTGATGAATTCAGGAAAAACAACAAGGTCCCTCTGGACAGTGTGATGAAAAAAATCACGAATCAGAGTGGCTCATGCATGAGTGGACAAATGCCCCAAGCATGACTGTCATAACTGGCTGAAAAGTGAAAATTCTCTCACAGGCATCCATCACCCTGCTCACCCTCTCTGTCAGAGCCACACGATGCTCTGGTAAGATAACCTGAAATGGCAGCTGCCATCACCCCCATCTCAACCTTTATCGCTTCAGCCAGTAATGGGCCCAGGTATACTTAGAGGGGAGAGATGAAGGTAGGGAAAGTAAAGAGTGAAGTGAAGTGGTTGCTACCTGATCTGTGACAACAAAAATACAAAAATACATTTTCTCTGGCATGGGATACCTGACTTAAAGTTTGCACTAGACTGGATTTGTCCTGGGGCTGTGCCGAAAGCAGGGCTACTTATGTGGACCTGGTTGAGATGCTGGCACACTCAGGTGACCCCAATCATCCCATGCACTGATTCCGTGCCCTTTGCACTGTATAAAACTGTAAATCTTAGGTAGATTCCTGTAGGAGCCATTTTGAAGCTTAGTTAAAGTCTACCATTATTTAGTTAATAGGTGTTGAAGGTGTTTTACTGAGATGTTGTTTTTCTTTAAATGTATTTGTAATGAATGTGATGTAATTTGCTCCCTTCATTGTAATTAATTTGATATGCAGTACAGTATGTTCCGCCTCTTGATTGGAAGGATAATGTGGAAAAGAATGAGCAGAAATGCAAAGCAGAAAGATTTTGTGTGATAACCCATAGCTTGATGCACACCAATTTTTGTATATGGGTTATTCACTGCTGCCATCTCCTGCCCACACACTTCCCAGGTCTCTCACAGTGCTAATTATGGCGAAATACCCACAGGTATGAATGGAGGCATGAATGGACAAACCGGGGGCATTTCCTTTTAAATCCTTTATTCTCTGGCTTGAGCATGAAGTTTCATGCTGCTGCTGTTGGGGCCCTGGGTTTTTAACTGTTCTCTTGTTTTTACAGTTTGCCCATTAATTCAGGACCCAGGCCAGGCAGTTCACCTACTGACGGCTATGAAGATTATCTGCTGAGCTACTGTTGGAAGTCTGAAGCATTAATTCATTTTATATGGATAACTAGTTTACATTTAAATTATACAGTATTTGTGTGCTATGATGTACAAGTGCTTCAGGTTGTTTATTTGTTTCCAGACTGTTGAACTCTTTATGCGAGCCTATGCAGTTGATGTGTTAAGACGGCATGCACAAAGTATGTGAAAACTTACTCTATAACTCCTAGTGACTTTAATACTAATCATTTAATGTGCGGCTCTTTTATTAATGTGTTGCACTTTCTTTTTAAGGTGTGTATTCACCACAAGTTATGAGCTACTGTTTTCTAATTATCAAAGTACTCTGAATTTAACAGTTGAATGCCGATTCATGATCCATGATTGTTTTGTTTTAGAACAGCGCGGTTACCCTCCCTTGCATGTGTGAGTTGACTACCATGAATCAAGAGTGAATTTAATTTTGTATTATTTCTCATTGTGTATAAAAATTGATGTAATTCCTCCACTGATCACCCATATGGATCATATGTGTTCTGTCTATTGTTTGCAGGTTCAATATATCCGATGACTCCAAACCAAGTTTACTTATTACTCAACTTGACTTTATTGTAACTACTTTATTACCATTTACATGTCTCTCGTCTGGCATTCATATCACCACTGACATTAAGTTTACATCACACTCTAGTCAACCAATCACAAGAGGGAATAATACAACCTTCCTAGAAACTCAATAATAAAACAGTATACCATATCCTCATTGGCTCTTAACACAAATACACCACACTCCTCCCCGGTAACTTGAAAGTCATTTTTCACAATAAGTCAACATCTCTTATTTTCACTTACTTCAAAATGAACAAAATAAATCTGGTTACAACTTAACTTCATAACCACCACATAAGTGCTCTCTTTTCTTTGTGTACCATTTTAAGGTTTACAGGATTTAACCCATTACAGAACATATCGGGCTGGAGG
>NW_026911059.1:35334-66093 GCF_963692335.1 Osmerus eperlanus | reverse complement strand
AAAGAACCCTTTGTTCTGTTACCCTCTCTTGCTCTCGATTCCTCCTCTCTGGATCGCGTCTCAACGTGGTCCTCTACACGACTCACGCCCATACAGGAAGAAGAGATTGGGGAGCCGAGAAGAGAGGGAGAGAGAGAGACAGAGAGAAAGGGAGGGAGACAGAGGGAGGGAGAGGGAGGCAACATGAAAGACGCTGAAGGATTTTGCACGCATTGGCAGATATGAGGTGTTCGACAGCTGCGACTCAAGCCCATTGTGGATTGATATTTTACTGGAGGATATAGTAAAGGCCGGGGCCGTAAGTGATTTCACATAGTTGGGTTACACGAGATGACACTCGAAACTGGTGCGGTCCCCCGTCATTTCTTGTCATAATATTAGATCGGAAAATGCACATACCAGAGAGAGATCTCTTTCCCTGGATCATATCAGTCCTGTACTTGTATCTCGTAGAGCCAAATAAACAGAACCTTGAATTATTCTGTTGTGAATAGGGGCTTGGTTCCCGCATCTCTCTGCAGTCGCACGTGTGTATAATATGGGCTTGATTTACCCTTCTCATCAAACATCATGTTTCATGGATGTATTTATTGTTATTAACCAGTACATTTTGGCAGACTAGATGTTACGCTAATTTAATCACTCTGATTTATTGAGAATGCTGTTCGTGCAATACTTCCTGGAATACTCGAAGGAACAGACCCAGAGAGTGTGCTGTTTTATAGATTCCAAGCTAATCCACATGGAAAATGGGCTCAATTTGGGCCGAACCAGACGTGTTTATAGCAGCCGCCCGTCACTCGGTCCTCCAGATGAGCGAGCAGAAAGTCATCATCTGCCTTCAATTCTGCTCGCTCCGCACCAAGAACGTGTGAAGCACAGCCCCTTCGCATCAGGCACATTTGCAAGTCGTCTCCGAAACTGTCGAAAAAAGATCGGATCTTTCCTGGGAGTGTACACTTAGCAGATGTAGAAACACTCGTGCAGTCTGCGTTGTGTTTTTTTGTTTTAGCAGAGTTGTGAGCTGTAGACACGGTTTAGAAGAAGATGAAGAGATGTCGACTCAAGTTTGAGGAGCCTAACAAAGGGCTTTTGACAATTGACTGCATATCAGTCCTGCCATCTCAAGAAGGAGAGTGGTAAACGTTCCTCTACAACCGCCATGAGATGTCATTGTAAACCCGTAACCTACATACCAGTTGTTGCTTTTTTACCTTTTCGTTTTACTCATTTTTCTTTTCTTTTTTTTATGCACAAAAACAAACTACTGTCTTGTTTTTCGTTTTTTTCTCTCTTTTCTTTGGGGGGGGGGAGGGGGGGGGCATGCGTAGCCCTCGTCTCCGAGTGCTGCACATCAATCGGTTGTGGAGAACAATAAGAACCCCTCTAAAAACTGAAGAGGTTTTGTCTGGGGAGATCCTTCTCCTTTGTTTCGCAGGAGACGAGCTCTGTGACCAATTAGTGTTTCATTGGCCAGGAGCAAACCAGAGTAAGGCCACTTCATTTTTCCCTCTGTCGTACATGGCTTTTAAAGACATTGTGTTTCAGTCTCTCCCTTCAAAACATTCCCTGAAAACACTCCTTACCCCTCTCTTACAGCAGGCTAGGGGCTCTCTTGTGATGGCTCATTAGAGAAAGTCTAGTCTGGTTCGGCCTTCGAGGTCAGGTGACCAGACAAGGTAGCTACTCCTCTTTATCAACCCTGATCGACAAGAAGGGAGGGTTAACAAAGCTCAACTAAACCTGGGATTTGTTTTGGATTTTGTACTGTAGATAAAATGAGCCGTTATCGTACGAAGATGATGGCAGGTATCCATGTCCCTCTTCAGCGCACTTTGTCCCTCCTTGCTCGGCTAATTACAGGCAGGGTATTTGATCCATTGCCGCACTTATAAGCGCTCGCTAACGTTGCAATTTCGATGATTGACAAGTCTTTACGTCGGGGAGCATTGTCAGGCTTCTCAGAAACACTTACTGTCGTCCAATTATTGATCTTTCAGAGCAAACAGAGAGAGAAAGAGAACAAGAACCAAGACAAAGAACCGGCTTTATGGGTCAAACCACCCACTGAGAGAAGAGAGGAGGAAGAGAACTGTAGATTTTTTGAGAGGGTGTGGGGCTGTGTGTTAAGATCTTGAAAGGTCTTCAATTGAGAAGAACACCTTTTAGGTCAAAGATTAGAACAATCTCAAAGTTATCATTGTGCTGTAATTGTATAATAGACCTTTTTTTCTTTTCTTTGAAACTTTTTTTGAAGTAGCCCTTCTGAGGTAATCACCTTGGTGAGAAATGTTCCCATGTTCTAACTTCTCCTCTTTTCTCCTTCTCTTTCCGGTTCGTCTCCTGAAATTGCGTGTGAAGGTGAGTTGTATTTTTCTTCAAACTTTTCTGAAAAGTTTTCGTTTTCAGTTTGAAATACTCTCATGTTTAAGGACACAGTATTTTCGTTCTCCAGTTATCTTTTTTTTTTTTATGATCCGCATCATCCTAAATTCATACAGTAGATGATCCCTCTCATTCAGTAGTTCTAGTGCACAGCAGGATCTCTGGACTAGACTTGAGGTGAAAAGGCTATTCTAATCTTTCCAGGTTCTAAGTTTAATATCAACCACAGAAGTGTTGATATTGTATTTCATTTGCAAGTAAGACCCACAAAGTCTACACTTTCAGTATAACTTGTGACTCTGATATATGATGGTTTAAACGTGTGGTGGATCTAAAAGCTGCTTAGAGGTTGATTTTATAGAGAGCAGAGCGGAAGGAAGCTATTCTGGAAACCCCTTCAAATCCACCCCAACTGCAAACAGTGATGTTTACTCAAACAGGCTCCGCTGCACATTCAGACCCATTACTAGTCCACTGTTTCTTTGGAGGAGCCCCGTAGGAGTCCGTTGGTGAATAGAAAGCTTCTCTGAAGACATTGTAGCTGGAATTCTTAGTATGGATAGAGGTATCATGGACAAATGTCATTGTTATCTTTGTGGAGAATATGTCTGTGACAGTGAATTTTTATTATCAACACCAAACCTATTTATTTAGTATTTTTTTGTTTCGGAACTTTAAAACCAGTCGTTTATGGAATGCTTAAAATCCGGCAGCTGTGTATGCCTGCGTGTGTGTACATGAAGGGATGTTAACGTATTGAATGAATCTCAAAGGCAAATCCCCAACTCTCAAAATATTGTATTTGATTTCCTCACAATAGATGCATCCACATCAAATCCAGGCAAATGCTAATGCTGAATGTCTTAAACCTCAAAGTAAAAGAGATAAGGGATTCATGCTTTCTTTTCACCCTTCTTAGACTTGAATGTATTGCAGAAATCCAAGCAGTTGCTGATACAGTAGAAGAAGAAAAAAGTTTGGGAGGGTCGGGTGGGGTGGGGTGGGAGTCAAGGAATGTATTAAAGCAATATGTTATATTCATAAATGATACGGTCCGAAAAACTATCCATCCATCTTTGCAAATGCTCAAATCCTTGAGGAAAAAGTAATGATCAAATATATATCGAGGAGCAACCACTGTCACAATTAATTTGACTTTAATAAAGTCTCTTATCAGGTTGGGGAGCATGTCAAACTCCGCTGCGATAACGCAATCACATGAGGGTCAGGTGTAGAATAGCTTAAAGCTGCCTCTGGCTTTTATTCTTTATTCACTGTGTCATTTGTGTTAGATAATTTCCATCTCCCAGTGGTCCTGGGACAGCTCCTAATATTAATGCAGCCTCAGTAAAAGACGCACTCTGAAGTAATACCCAATGATTCAATTAATGTTGATTTAGTCAAAGAGTCTGGCTGGGAATTGGGGCTAGGAACCTCATAAATCTAAATGTTCCAGTAGAATCTTAAACAGCTCTGATCTCTCTAAGTGCACGTAAATCATTGTCGACAATACGAAGGACGTACAAAGCCTTTGTCTACTTAGTATTTGTAAAAACAAAACAAAAAAAAAACTTAAAAACAAGCGTGTGTGTGTGGGGGGGGGAGCGGGGGAGGTGGAGTGAGTAACAAAGTCACAAACTATTCTATTTTTGTCAGGTGACGCAAAATGCCAGAGGAAGAGGAGGTGGTAAATTGGTACTCAGGTTATCATATCAGTCATCAAGTCAGTGCTAATGAATGGATGAGGAGGGTGGGGGGCTGGGGGAGGGGGGTGGAAAGTGAAAGACCATCTATCAAAGAGAGCAGAATAGGACCAAATCTGCAATCTAGAGCTCTTCATTTTTCATCGCTCGTTAAAAACAGGATCCCTGTGTTTTCTCGAGAGTTCGGGAGGGAGAAAGAGGCATTGTGGGAATGGGGTGTAGGAAAGTTCCGTGACAGTAGGTGTTCCGGTTTTCATCGAGACCTTAGCCAAGGCCTCCTCTCAACAGGTAATTACCCATGTCGGGTTACTCTCTTTTCACTTAAGGTGTTGCCTACCCATACAAAACACCCCTCGCCCCTTCCCCATTCGATCCCTCATCTTTCTGACATGTGGGTGACATCCTAGAGACCCCCTCTCCCTGATAAGGCTACTTTAAGTTGATCTGTAGGGACAATGGGAGGGAGGGTGGGGTTAGTGTTGACCTCTGACACCACGGTGACCCCACCCATCACTGGTTTCTAGGGCCCCGGGTCAGTGTCTGTCAAGGATCAACGGTCAGCTGTGCCTGGATTGTCCGGAGGGGGCTGGAAACCTAAGCTAGGGAGGGTCATCTCAGACAGAGACCGGGCCCAGTTGTCAAGGAGTCTGGGTACTCATCTGGAACCAGGCGCTAGAAGCTACCAGCAGATGCTCCTTCACCAGATTCCCACGTCGCTGCGATCCCCTAGCAGGAACAACCCCCCCCCCCCCTCTCAATCCCCCACCTTACTGCTCTCCCTATGACAAGGCATTGTTAACATTTCATTAAGACTCCCCCCCCTCTCTCTGTCTCTTTTTCTCTATCTATCTATCTATCTCTCTCTCTCTCTCTCTCTCTCTCTCTCTCTCTCTCTCTCTCTCTCTCTCTCTCTCTCTCTCTCTCTCTCTCTTTACCTCTCTCTCTTTACCTCTCTCTCTTCTTTACCTCTCTCTCTCTCTCTTTAGCTCTGTCTCTCTTTCTCTCTTTCTTGCATCCTCCTCTTTTGGTTCCCCAGCTGGTCAGGTGTCCCACCAGAAAGACCCTGAGCACCTTTCACATGCCCATCAGGTTCCTGTAGAACCCTTAGGTACCCTGAGAGCCGTTATGAGGTTGGGTTTGCTGCAAATGCACTTCTGGAAAGGTATTTTTAAAGACCACTAAATGGTGTGTGTGTGTGTGTGTGTGTGTGTGCGTGCGTGCGTGTGTGTGTGTGTGGATACCTGAGACTCTTTGTTTGTGGCCCCATGTGTGGATAGATAGATGGGCTAGGGAGCATCGTTACGACCCTGAGAGCTTCGCTATTGTTTTTATGCTTCAGGTCATTATGCTAAGAGCTTTCTCATTGATTGATTGGCTGACATAAAAAATGACCCCCCCCCTGCAGGAAACAAGCCATTGTTGCAGTTTTAAATCTCACAGGCTTTGTGATTATTTCATTTCGGCTCTATTATACGTCGGGCACATGCCAAGGCCCGGTTTACACCCAGTGAGCGGGTCTCGGGACGCCCCGAGC
Organism: Osmerus eperlanus; assembly: GCF_963692335.1. Taxonomy (NCBI): domain Eukaryota; kingdom Metazoa; phylum Chordata; class Actinopteri; order Osmeriformes; family Osmeridae; genus Osmerus; species Osmerus eperlanus. The sequence continues at coordinate 60,471 of NW_026911059.1, read as the reverse complement.
GAGTCAGCCAGGGCTGTGTCGTGATTTCGCCTTTTGGCGGCGCTCCGTCGAAGCACGGCGTCGCGACACATGCCCTGCTTTCCCCCGCAGCACAGTGCATTAGAAAAGAATGGATCATTTGAGCCATAAAGGCCAAGCCGAAAGACATGTCAGAGGCCAAAGAGCAGGTTGTTAACAAGACGCGCCGGAGCTCAGCTTTTCCCGACGGAGCCGGGGAGGACTATGACGGAGCAGCGAGCTGCTTGGCTGCTCCGAGGAGAGACTGGAGGGCGCGCAGGAACCAAGATGGCCGACGTCCAACCGGAGGCGCGTCTTCCGCTGAGCACGAGAGAAAGAGGTTAATCGTCCCAATCTCCCTCGATCCCCGTTTCCCGCCTCTGTCTCTGGCAAGGATTTGCATGAAATATTAATGAGCTGTTTGGATTAGCATAACTCCCAGAAGCAGTGGGGGCGTGTAATCCTGGCCATGTTAGGGCGTCGATAAGGGGCATGCCCGGGTCCCGGCCCACCAGGTCCACCAGGACCAAGGGAGCGTTCGACATGCCTGGTGGGAAGCTGGGGAGACTGATAAGACCTGCCATGTCTTGTTTATGGAGAGTCTGGAAGCGCGTCGTGGTTTGGATGGTACTAAGACTGTGTCTGCCGTGTCTCAGAGGTCACCTGCGGTTAGCGTAGGATAGGAAGGAAGGTAATAAGGAAGGAAAGAAGTTGTGTTTGGAAGAGCTTACAGACTCAGCGCATAGTATATGAAGAACATTGGTTTAGTCTTTTTTTTTTTGAGAAAGCAAACCACCAAACTAAAGCCAGATTCGCTGCACAAATTGAAAGTAAGAAACCGGACATTGAGTGGGCAAAATTTTTCCCCTACCTCCAATCAAGTCTTACTTCAATAGGATTTCCCTCCAATATAATTGGGAAAAGTGTCTTCAGTATTTGCAAATAACTATAAATATCCATAAATAACTGTAGTGCCGTCTGAACGGCGCAGTCTCGGCTTCCCAGGTCCCTTCCGGCGGCCATTCCTTCATTTGCACATGGTTGGTGCTCAGAGAAAGGGTGTTGAGGCGCTGAAAGATCTGTCTGACTCCCTAGGGTCTGGTTCCATCATTCTCCTACAGTATGCAAATGCTCCTTGGGAAAATCCTTGGCTTGCTCTCAGGGAACCTTTTATTGTTGTCCAGCCTCTTTGATTTGCCTTCCATATCCAACGTTGACAGGCCGCCACCTCAGGGGTTACGTGAACAAAGCAAGGGTGTGACCAAGCGGAACAAATCCCCAACGCCTGCTGGTCCATTTTTGGCAACTTTTTTTTCTTCCCCCCCCCCCCCCCTTCTCAAATCATTGTTGTTAAGTCTGTTTAGAGGACACTGGCCTCTACACACATCCAGAAAGTGTCAAAATAAATACTTACACCAAAGCAAAGTGGAGACTTGAAAAGGGGAAATGCAGTACACCCAGTTGGTATAATTACACTATCCCTGTGTGGGTCATAAGGTAAACATGAGGGAAATCTAAAACTGGTTGTAGTGTAGTTGTAATGTCTTAACCTTGCCAAACATTCCAGATCTATTGCCTAATTTAATTATGACTTGGCAGCTTCAAGTGTTTTGATCTACATTTGCCAGCGGACTGTTTTATTGAAGGTTAGAAGAACACGGCACGGCCGGTAACACACAAAATGAAAACACTGCAACGTGAGTGGAATCCATCACTGCTGTTAAAAGCTCCCAAACCACGGGCTGGAAATGTAATCCACTTCACAGCATGTGTTCAACTGTATGTAACTGAGGTGCCATGTGTAATGTCCACAAGCCAGGGTTACAAACCCCCCAAACTTCAACAGTCTTGAGTTACGTATCACAATCCGATATTGACATATACACTACTACGTATTTTAGTGTTTTAGTGCATGTATGTGTGTGTACGTGTGTGTGTGTGTGTCTGTGTGTGTGTGTATGGGGGGGGGGAGTTACTCTGTAATAGTCGTTGTTTTGGGCATGCACAGTGAAGTGTCATAGCTCGTTGGACAGCATGTGAGTCAGGCATCTTCTGCTGTGACTGGCTCTGGATGAGGACTTGGAGGGTATCCACTCAACAGCCAAGCCTGGGGGAGGGAGGGGGGGGGGAGGGAGGGGCACTGGGAGGTTTACCATTTTTTTTTTTTTAAGGCTGATAACATCTCTCCAGATGGGAAGGAACACCAATAGAAGCACTTTCAGAATACATAAAGAAGCATTTGAGGTAGAGGTCTAAACTTGGGTTGAAAGCGTGGGAAAACGCTGACCACAAAGGAAAAATGCTGCCTTGGGTAAGGATTATTGTGGCCAATTGTACCAACAGTCAAACATGTGTGTATATCACATGAGTGGATCTACCCTGGACCACTGTAAATAACGGCTAATATACCTGTTTGAGAGTCAGAGAATCCTTGAACATGATCTACCCTGGGCGAGCGGAGTGCGATCCAATTCCAGCCTGTCCGTGCATTTCTGCGTAGTCACGGACTGGGAGACAAAGCTAATGGCTAATATGTTCCCCAGGCTTTCAGATAGACTTTTACCAAGAGTGGAAAAATCCTCAGTGGAGTCCATCAGTGAGACGATATGATGGCCTATTAACAGATTAGCTGGTGCTGCTATGGAAACCCAAGCACCTCCCGGAACAATAGAATATCTCATAAATGTTGGTTTTACAGTTGGGCTTCTCTGGAAAATGGCTTACAGCAAGTGTAGAACAAGCTTTTAGCGGACCCTGTAGCTGACAGTCTTCCTTTTTATTAATTATATTATATATATATATATATATATATATATATATATATATTTTTTTAATCCCTTTGTCTGTATTGGCCACCCTCTCAGTCAGTGTACGTTGTACGTGCGAGGTGTTTCAAGCATCGGGTTTCAGTCTCTGAAGTGCTACAAATCAATGCCATTGACCCATGACTTTTTACTACCCACTGGGCTGAAAGCATATATGGGGTTTTGAACAAGTGCCACTTTGGAGCACGCACCTGAGAGTTGGCGAGAAACTTCAACCTGTGTTCGTCTCCCACGGTTGCGCACCTCATACTTCTTACGTGTGATTTTCTGGAATTCAATCAGTTAGTGTGGAAGGACTTCTAAACGAACAGAATGACCACATTCGTCTTGGGCTCTTTTGTTTTTGCACTGGCTGTCACTAGTAAACTGCCCATCATATAAATGCTATTTTGATTGACTAAAAGGTCTTGTAATTGCTTTGTGATCAAATCTTATTGCAATTCAGCTAGATTCAGCAAAATACATATCAGCTTGATTCTCTCATACAGAGTTAGACGTTCAGTGTCATACCATGCATTAGTCGTCACATATCTATCGTGGGGTTAAGCTTGAGAACTACCCTTGACTCTTTCTAACTTGATATATTGCTCCATTAATTATTTGATGGGTTCATCTTCCCAAGGTCCTAGTCCACCCCATGGTTCAGGAGAGGCTGCTGTCGGTAGCTAGTTTGGTTTTTCTGAGGCTTCGTAAACCCGCATAGCTCAGAAATAGAAGGGAGAGGGGCCACGTGGAACCTTTCTGCGTAATTAAATGTCACGACCGATAATGGGAGCTGAGTTCATGTGTTCCCCTTTTTCAAACTCGGTCCCCACTTTTATAGCCGTCCAGGAAACATCAGAACACTTCCTCGTCGTCACGAATATGGACGAAAGGTGGAGCGCCGTGAAATCTTGCCTTGGCTGGGACCTAGTTCATGTTTACATCAGCTCTCTCCTCCCAACTGAAGGATTGATGTGAACCTGCTGCATATTTCCTGGGTGTGAAATGTTGAAAGATGGAGGAAGGCAAAAAACCAAAAACCCTCCACCTTGATGTGAGGGCCTCTCAGACTCTTGGCCGTGCGTTTATAGAGCGAGTCTTTACAAGGCGGGAGTGAAAAGGCTCTTTAAAAGGGTTTATGATCAGTCCCATCTTTTCAAACCTGCTCGGCCATTCACAAGGAGGAATAAAAAAAAAAATAGAACGGGGGTCTGAAGCGAACCGTTCCACTTGTTGGACGGTCATTTGTTTACGCAGGGAGGCTGTGGTGATCTGTGTGTGTGTGTGTGTGGAAGGAAGGGGGTCCGGGGCTGGAGAGGCGGGGGCGGGGGGGTGCATGGCAAAAGTCTTAAAGATGGTGTAGATTCAGGGTAGGCTCTCACCCCCCTAAACACCCCACCTCACAGAGGCCTGAAAGGCGTTTGTCCCCCAGATAACCCCCCCTCCCCAGTCCCGATCTCTCCTCTCAGACCCTCCCTCTGTGGGAGAGTGGGCCGTAACCAGTTGCGTCGAGGCTGTCCGCCTGCCAATCGATTGGTCACGGGCGCGCGGCCTTTAAGCGGCAGATCTGGGATCCCCCTGTGCCCGCCCCTCCGTGGCAGATGTCTGGGAAGCAGGCACTGGGGCACAAACGGGGCACAGGGAGGGCAGTCGTGGGCAATTCGTCTAAGGGTGCCTATTCAGAAGCCACAGGCAATGGCGCTTCAGCTGAGCGGAAGGGCAGGAGGTGAAAGGTTGATTTAGGGGGAGAGAAAGATCCAACTGTCGGTTTTTGAACCTGAGAAATGGATAATTGTTGTCTTGCTCCCTCACTGTCTGAATAAATGCGGTTAAGAAATGGATGCTTCTTGCATATTTAATGCCTTCAAGAACCCAAGTTATTTTTTAAACTAGTTCCTAGTTCTTTAGACGGGCCCTTAGTCCTGTCTCTAGAGCACGGTGTGAGGTGAGTTAGCAGTGAACATGGAATACAGAGCCTGGCAATATCATTGGTGATATTTCCTACAGTGTGATTGGGAACATTGCTTGTCGTTTCTAAAGGACCATTTCAGACAGTAATTCAGGTCAGGAAAGAGTCTCGGGGCTAAACCTCACATAGTATTCATGTTACAGGCTCTTCAGTCAAAGAATGAATGAAGGGCACTGATTTGTCAAGCTTAATGTCTTCCTGATACCTTGACAATGGGAATCAAGCTGTCGGATATTCAAGGTACTTTTGCAGCTGTTCCCACAAGCGATCTGTGGAAAGGGCGAAAGGGGGCAGAAGAAAAAAAAGATTAATGAGGAAGAAAATGACATGTATATATTTTGCCGGTGCTGCTACCAGACACAGTCGGCTTTCATAGTCCAGGTTAATTATGGATTGATTCAAACTGACAGGGGAAGTGTAAGTCTGAGGTCTTGCTCGCACTGTCACCATACAACAGTTGCTTTCACTGGAACTAGTAATTGGGAAAACCTGGTTGTGGTTGTAATGTTAAAGGCTTGACACCCCCTGCTGACCCCCCCCCCCCCCCCCCACCTCCCTTGCACCGCCCACCTCCTTCCCCACATCCTTTCCCTCTACTCCTCCCTACCTCCTACCTCCCTCACGCCCCCTCACCTCCCTCACACTCCCCCTACCTCTCTCACCCCCCACCTCCTTCACCCCCCCCCCCAGCTCTCTCATTCCCCCCACCTCCCTCCCTCTGCTATACTTCCCATCAGCCCCCCTCCCCACCCCCCACCTCCCTTCCTCTCCCCCCCTCCCTCCCCCGCCCCTATACAGCAACTAACATTCCCTAAGCGCCCCCCCCCCCCCCCATACCCACCACCACATAAAATGGAAGGGCTGTTGAGTTTCCATCAATTGAGCGTCCGGTTTCACAGGAGCAGGGCTTATGAAACCTGAGGCTGGGGGGAAAGTGTCTTGACAAGAAGTACAGCTGAGAGGTGGGTAAGGTATGAATTACACGCACGCACATGCTTGCACGTACACACACACACACACACACGCGTACTTGTACACCCACCACACAAGCTCCCGCGCACACACACTCACAGACACCCTTGTACATGCGCCGCACACACACACACACACACTCAAACACACATTCACACGCTTGTACACGCACCACACGCATGCATATTCTTGCACACACGTACGTAAACCCATACACTCTCTCACACACACTCACACAAATCAGCAGAAGCCACAGCAGCTTCTAACCGTACAGCATTTATACTCGGACGTAAACCTTCCAAACGATCAAGCCTCCATTTGTGTTCATGATTTCTTACCCCGCGTGGAATTGATTGGGGAGATAAGAGGTCATGGGGGGCGGAATAGGGGTGTCGGGGCTTTGGCCTGCTTCCGTGCAGGGCCGTACAGGCCATCAGTCAGACCAAAGGAGGCCCGAGGCAACCCTAGCCGAGCCAGCCCCAGCCCAGTTGCTGTAAGGGGGTGATGACAGCACATTCATTTCTGGATTTCTGCCGGCCCCGCGGCGGTTACCATAGCCACCTGTTTGGGTGTCCACAGTGCCCCCCCCTACCCGGAGGGGGGAGTGGAGGGAGGAGAAGGGACAGGGGGAGTGGAGGATGGGGGGGGGGGGGGGGGGGGTGGAGGAGGAAGGGAGAATAGACCCCCTCCCAGCAGGTGAGAGTTCATTATTAGCAGGGGCATCATTAATTGTCAGGCACAACAAAGAGGCCAGCCCATGGCCCCTCTCAGGACCCCTCCAGGCCCCCCTCTCCTCCAGGCCCCCCTCTCCTCCAGGCCCCCCTCTCTTCCAGGCCCCCCTCTCTTCCAGGACCCCCCTCTCCTCCGGAGCGACCTTGTAAATCACGAGGACTGTCAAGGTCAGAGCGCTGGCACATTTTTTCTCTCGGCCGAACTGAAGCGTGATTCATGCTACCAAAGGGGATCTTTCAACGGGCCTTAATACACGTTATAAATTCTCCTACCTACCAGTCCCTCCTAACCCCCCCCCACCCTACAGCCAGTATTGGTGTGCACCCCCACCCCGATGTTCTGATAACATGCGTTTGTTTTCAACATGAAAGGCCTGTGTGGAGAATGTCAGGAATAGGCTTCTGAGTGTTTGACCCAAGTCACAAGTCTGCGTTGTGGTACCATCTGCTTCTCTGCACAGTAATTGAAGCATTTAAATACTACCGTACATCACCAGACTAATTCAGTGATAATACTATCCAGTGACCTTCAACCCATCAGGTCTACCGTCCTTCTTAAAAAAAGGACTACTTTATTTTGTCTTTCTTTTTCCCTTGTCTTGGGCAAACAGCCCAGACATGTTTTTGGCCTGGGCCTGGGCCCAGAAATCCGGTTCTCCAGGGCCATGCATATATGTTTGAGAACCGTCAAGCTCATGCGTTGAGCTGGACTCTCTCTCTCTCTCTTTCTCCTCTCTCTCTCTCTCTCTCTCCTCTCTCTCTCTCTCTCTCTCTCTCTCTCTCTCTCTCTCTCTCTCTCTCTCTCTCTCTCCCTCTCTCTCTCTCTCTCTCTCTCTCTCTCTCTCTCTCTCTCTCTCTCTCCTCTCTCTCTCTCTCTCTCTCTCTCTCCCCTCCTCTCTCTCTCTCTCTCTCTCTCTATTTTCAAAGGGGACAATGGAACTACCATTTCGTTTTTTCTAGAAAAGAGAAATGCTGCATCCAGTGACATCGATATCTGGCACACCCCGATCTCTGTTATGAAGCTATTAGTACTTGTGTATTATGGATAAGCCTCTGTCCCTGGCCAGTGCTTGGGATCTTTCCTCTCACACAGAAGTCCTGTTTTTCCATGTTCTTCATTAACCGTATCTAATCAATGGTTCATGTCACCGTACAAGGTCTATATGATGCCCGCTGCACTCTCCCTACCTGCCTCACACACATTAATGTATACACACACTCTTTCTCCTTTCTCCTTTCTTCTCTCTCTCTCTCTCTCTCTCTCTCTCTCTCTCTCTCTCTCTCTCTCTCTCTCTCTCTCTCTCTCTCTCTCTCTCTCTCTCTCTCTCTCTCTCTCAGCGTCTTCTTTGTGTGCACACGTACACACACACACAAGGACTCACGCACGCAGGTACAAACATGCACAGGTACACGCAGGTACACACATGCACAGGTACGTACACACAGGTACCCACATGTACTCACAAACACGTCGTCAGAGTGGTGTAGACAGAGCCGGGCAGGGCAGATGGCAGCAGGCAGCGTGGCACCAGGCGCTCGAGGGGCTACTTTGACAAGAGCCTGGGGAGTAAGGAGCCCTCCACAGGCAGATGGGGCTTTCTTTCTCTGTGTGTGTGTGTTTGTGTGTACATCCCCCAAATCTGTGTGTGTGTGTGTGTGCGCCACTCCAGCCCCGGTCTCTACCAGACGATGGGAGTTTATACGAGGAGGAAGGCCCCCCCCCCCCCCCCCCCCCCCCCGTCGTGCCAGGTTTCTAATGGGCTGGAGTGTGTGTGTGTGGGGTGGGGGAGGGGGGGGACGACGACGACAGACGGAGAGGCGTGCACCAGCCCCAAACCACCACCTTCCCACTTGCAGGCTTATTAGCAGCCTCATAACCCCACCAGACCACCCCTACACACACTTGTTTGAACACATGTACAGTATACTGCGTACGCATTATGCCAAGAAATGTGTGTATATAATATGTGTGTGTGCGTGTATACTGGACACACAATCAAAGCAGATCAAAACATCCAGACACTTGAAGCGGTCAAGCTGGTGCTGACCTGATTTCTGGTTCGGCGTCAGCCTCATGTCAAAGGAACACACACAACATACAATAGGAGGATGCACTTAAAAAATATCTCCCAACAGCTCCCTTTCTCCTCAGCGCACCCCGGAGAGACACACGAATCGGTACAATTACAATCCAGCAGCATTCGCAGATGGCCGCTGTGATCTCTTTGACACGTCTTAGAGGGGCTTCTGGGAAGGGCCACCGCTAATTACCCACAAGACGAATTCACTGGAAACAAATCAGATTGAGTACTCCTCCATTTCATTCTGTTGCTCCCCTCTCAAATGAGGACGTGTAGCCGCTGACGCGTGCGCCACACACCTACTGTGTGTGCGCATGTGAGAGTGCATGCTTGCGTGTGCGTGTTGTATCGCACGCCTATGGGGTGTGTTTGTGTTTGACTCTTAATTGTCGAAGGCTGTGACAGGCTCTGAGCGTAGTGCTCCGACGTGGCTCTGGAGAAACTCGAGGCCGACTAATGATGACCAGTTCACGACGACGACATGCTGGCAGTTGGCGCACACGCACACACATGTACACACACACACGTACACACACTCACATGTACACACACACACACGTGTACACACCCACACGTGTACACACACACACGTGTACACGTACACACACACATGTACACCCACACACAAAGGCAGCCCAGGGGAAAGCGCTGTTTTGGGAATCTCAAGCTCATCTTCCTCTGGCTCTCATCTTCATCTAGTCGAGGAGCAGGGAGAAGGACACAAACAGAACTCAGCTCATGGGGTTTCATTCTAGCTGTGTGTGTGTGTGTGTGTGTGTGTGTGTGTGTGTGTGTGCGTGTACATGCTTGTACGTGTCTGAACAGCTTGCATGTGGTATTTCATACTGTGTGCACATGTGCTTGGTTCACGTTGTGTGTATTTGTGTGCTTGGAATGTGTGCACAGCTTGTATGTGTTATATGAGTGCGTGCGCACTCGCGTTTGGATCTGCAAATTCAGTATAATGGTGTTTTACGTGTGTGTGTGTGTGTTGTAAGCATGTTTCCATGCATGAGAATCCTTGTCCACCTGTCACTTTGGTATTTGTTGCTAAGTGATTTAGTGGCATGGTGGTGTAGCTCTCTCAAAGCCGACGCACGCTAACACTCAGAGGTTATCATCAGGCGGAGGGAGGAGAGAGAGAGAGGCACAACGGGCAGTTTGAGCACCATTTCGGTCATCGGAATAATGAGTAATGATTGGACGAGAGGGCTGTGAATGTTTTCACTTTGTTTGTCCTCGCCAATTATGGCGGTCGAAGCCGCGAGCTCTGGAATGTCCTTGAACCCTCGACCTTTACTAAACCAACTCTTAAATGAAGAACTTCAATAAAGTGCCGTGGCCTCATGTGGCACTGCAGGCTAGTCTGTCTATAGAGAACAGTCATTGAGCTGAACACTTTTTTTTTCTTCTCCAGTATGGTAATATGCGTATGGAAGCCTCTCCCTGTATTTGCAATCCTATCAGCTTGAATCTCAGAAAGAAAAGGCCTGTTGTGTCATTTTGTATGCTTCTCTTTGGTGCAGCTGCACAACCCTACAATTCCCACAAAACACTCACTTCCTGTTTATGTGTGAAATATGCAGATTACATTATCAATCTGGGCTCTGGAAGCGTGCTGATCCAGGTTGCACGGCAACAACGCACAGACTTTGTCGCAGTCTGTTGAGGGATTGTGCCCATTTTTGGAAAATACAGCTTTTTAATAAAGATATTAGTCTTGTTTTTTTTGTGGTTTTGTTTGTTCAGGCAGGGTGGATAAAAGACCGGCAGTGGATACGTTGCTTCTGGCATCGTGTGGGCAAAATCGTGTCAAGTGGGTCTGAATCTGACAACCCATGCCAGTTTTCACATTTATTTTACAGAACAATTCTTTGTAAAGAGATTGAACAAATGTTTCCCATAGATGCAGCCCGTTTGTTTGGAAGAGGGACCAAACGAACAAGGCGAATTTACTGTACGAATAAACATTTCCACAGAAAATCCAAAATATGTTGAATGTTTAAGTGTTGCCATTCCTGTTCGGTTTCATGGTTACAAGTAAAGTGAGTGTTTGTGGATCTATTCATTCTTTCACAATCCGTGAGTTCAAAATCGACGCAACTGCCTTTTTTTTCCCAGTGTTCGGAGTGCATGTAACAGCTTTAAATTATATTCCTAGAAAAGCTGTGGCCAATGTTAATTACACCCAGAATGAAAAACTGTAAACTATTGAACTAACCGTAAACATTGAAAGGGCATGTTCCATTTCGGTTATACAGTAAAGAGGCCTCATTGGGGCGATGCAGCGAAAACCTCTCTCCAGCCGAGAGCATACAGCGACTGTCGAAACACAAGTTCTTCCCTGTCTTACAAGGATGTCTGTGTGCCTGAGCAAACCCCCTCCACTGCATGATTAGTTGAAGAGCACCGTGTACACAAGCAAGGAGAAACCTGAGCACGGCCAGCTAGGCTCCCCCCCCCCCCCCTCCTCCTGCAGAATAACTTGCATTGTCGGAAGGGCATATACGGTCCTACCGTCTATTTCCGTAGCTAGCTAAAAAAAATTCGGTCTCCTTCTGGCATCACATCACAGAGAAATCACCCCTGGTGCATTTCGCTATTGATTTTAATGTGGGGCCGTGTTGTTTTCATAGCAATCTCATAAACTATGCAGATTGATTTGATTGGGTTTATTTACTTTCATTTGCTGGGGGGGGAACCAGAGACAACACTAATTATCCAAATGGATCCATTTTCTGTTATTGTAACTCTAGAAACAATGTCTGCCACTGGAGAACCAAGACAATAAGGGCTGAGGGAGAGAGAGAGGAAGGGAGGGAGGGAGCGAGGGATCGGAGGGAGGATGTCATAGGGTTGGGGAGGGCATTGTTGGTGACTGGGGACGAAGAGATTGCAGCATTTCTGAAACATGTTTCTCCTCATGAGGCCCCTGGGAGTTGGAGCTGTGTGTGTGTGTGTGCATGCAAGCATGTGTGTTTGTGTGTGTTTGTGTAAATCGTGTGCACATGCACGCTGCTGGTTATGTTTTCACAGTGGGCAGAAGGGGGGGGGGGGCAGTAGAATTAGCCATTTCCTTGAGAAAGTGAGAGAGGGAGAGAGACAACCAGAGAGAAAAGGATGAGCCATGCTGAGCCCAAGTGAGCCAGACTTGGGCCTGTGTTGTGCTTGCAGGGCCCACCCCTGGGTCCAGTCCTGTCTCACATGGTGTAGAAAGGGGACTTGAGAGGACTGACGCAGGTACCCTGTGTAACGGTAATTGGCCACGGGTGACTAGTTGTGTCACTGTGGGGGGTTGGAAGGGTGGAGAAGCAGAGGGAGGAATCAAGGTGGAACACGGGGCATGTGACACTGAGATATTAGAAGCTTCTCGCTCAGAAATTCCAAAAAGGGATTTTGAGGCTTGACCTTTTTTTTTTTTTTTTTTTTTTTTTTACCACCTGTCTGTAGAAAGACTTATTCTAGATAGAACATCTGTTCGTGGCGCCTCAAGACAAAATAAATGATGCACGTCTGGGTTACGTTTGATAATTCCTTCCCCTGAAATGTAATAGTTTGAGGGGTTTCTGGAAGTCTTGGAATTGTGTTTAATTAGATGCAAATTAAAATGTTGTTGAGAGGGGACGGGGGTGGGGGGCATTGAATATGACATATATTAAGGGGTTAGAATATGGTTGCCAAGTTTTTGGCTTCTTTTCTTGTTTGGGGCTGGTGGGATAGTCAGTGGGAGGGGCTATCTATCTTCTGCTTTATACTCTACATGAGTTGAGTCGAAGGGCGCTGTGTGCTGTTGACTCTTACTGGTTGATACGGCGATCCCTGCTGTGTTACCGGTGTTCGCTTTCAGCGTCACAGTTTGGCTTTCAAACACCGTGGCTCTTTATCTATGCCTGAAAATGGCATGAGCTCCAGGAATATTAAACACTTTTCTCATTTTGAAGCCTCCTGTTTGTTGCAAAACGTTGCAGAAACCATCCAGGGAGAGTTTGAATGGAATATGGATTAAAAGTCGTTGCCATGACACTAGGAAATATTGAAAATTGCGGAGCCCGACCCCTCCTTCCCTCTTTTTCTTCAAATTTGGTGCTAAACACGCCTTTAGAATGCAGGGTGAAACTACAGTAGTATGATGGTGAAGGGCTTTGAGTGAAAAAAAAACATAATTATCAGCAAAGCCATCAGAGACCCACGGATTATACGCAGATATGAAATATTCACGTTTTGGCGGTATGCAAGACATTTTTACCACAGCACCAAGCTCTATATGAAACAACTGTGAAAAAGGAAAATTCTATTCTGCGTCCCAATGAGCGAAACGTGTTTTCTTTCAGCGTTTTGGGGGGAAATGTGTGATGGCCGACACTGTGATCTCAACGTCTGTCTCTTTGTTGCACAACTTTTCTTTCCCCAAAAGTGGAAGCATTCTTTGTAATCCTGTTTCTGATTAAAAAAACAAAACAAAACAAAAACATCTGTTTATTTTGGGGGCAGAAATAACATCAGTGCTGATTAAAGCTTTGGTTGTTATAGAAATTGTTGCAATTTTTCCACCACATAGGCTACGTTTCTTACGAAATTAGGTTTTTGTTAGGGAAATACTTTGACATTTGGTTATGCTTTAGGAATGCCCCCACTACTGTATCTGTGATCTGAGTGGAAGTGTTGTTTGCACTGGGACGACAGTGGGCCCACTGTGGCAGTGTGCCCACTGTGGCAGTGTGCCCGTCTGATGGCACGGAACACCCTGACGGCCCCCAGTGAGACCACAGTCTGAGGAGGTACTTGGCACGAGGGCCGTGGCTGTTTTGGAATCTGAGGCCGAGCCCAAGACTGGAGACCCCCCACCCCCTGCCTGCTTACACACACACACACACACACACACACACACCCACGCACACACACACTACCAAAGGAGCCTTAGATTGACGGGCACCCCAGCCACCCCTCTCCTCTACGCCCCTCCGCTCCCATCTCCCCCTTCCCCTGTGATCGATCCAGACATCAAGTGTGCCGGCTCGTCAGTCAACCCCCTCCCCCCCCCCGCAAGGTGTTGCCTGTCACCCCCTCTCCTGGAGGCTCCGCCCCAGCGGCGATGCTGATCTGGAACGATGACACCCCGCTCTCCGACTGTGCCCACCTCTCCGTGGGGCTGCGGCTCGGCGAGGTCCCGGGAAAGCGCCACGCCACCGGCCCCGTGTCGGACGAGTCACCTGAGAAGTGTGGGTGTTCCACGGTGGCTAAGGCTCTTCCTCAACCGTTGTGACTCCGACACAGGAGATCCACCAGCCAATCACGGCCTGTTTTCCTAATAACTACCCGGAATATTAATAGCGCATGAAGCATATTACTGTAAAAAAAAAAAAAGAAACCTGATCTTGTCGAAGATCCCAGGAACGGCTGAGGTTAAAAGATCTGCTGTGTTGGATCAAGTAAAAATAACTTGCTTTCAACTTTTTTGGGGGGTGGGGGGGGGGGGGGGCGGCAAAGGGGCGAAGGGGCACTTCAATAATAGATGAATACCCAAACATGGAACAGATAGGACTAGATGTTTCTTATTGGATATTTTTACATTTCAGGCCTAGCGCTCCGAAAAAGAGAGGGATGAATGTATCAAGTGAAGGATTCCGTCAATAATTCACCCCCCTAATGTAGGAGTGGAGGGGGGGCTGGCAAACAGAGGAAGTGGGGGAAGGTAAAGAGGAGGAGGGTGTCTGATAGCTCAGCTTTAAGGGGCGTAATGAGGTGTCAGCAGTGTAAACAGCTATGACGGACCCAGATGAGACCTGACAGGTGGAGCAGGGGGTGTCCACGCTCCACAAGGCGATTCGCGACAGCGCTCTGTCTCACTACGCCTCAGGACCCCTGGCGAATCCACCCCTGTACCCCCCGTCCCCCCCCCCTCGCCCCCAGCCCCTACCTGAAAGTGGGGTTAGACGTCCCCCGTCCCCCCTCACCTTATAGAGGGAGGAGATATGACGCCTCAGTGTCACTGCGCAAGCATGTCAGTGGCTGTCAAGATACGCAGCTCACCGTCCCTCTTCCCCACCTCCTCTCTCTCTCTCTCTCTCTCTCTCTCTCTCTCTCTCTCTCTCTCTCTCTCTCTCTCTCTCTCTCTCTCTCTCTCTCTCACTATTCCTCCCACCCCCTCTTTTAAAATCCTCACTGACAGCTACACCTGCTCACTCTGATAGCAAGGACGACTTCAGGCCTGTCACCCCCTCCCCTCCCCTCTGCCCCCCCCCCCCCCCCTCCCCCAGCCCCCTTGATAGGTGTGCCACTCTTGGCTACCCACGGCTGCGGGTGGCGACCGATGCCCGCGTCGACATGCCGGGGGCCCCTGTCAATCCGTCTCGACTGGCAGGACCCGTCTGCCAATCACAGATCGAGGGGCGTGGGCCCTCCTCATGGGGGAGCCAGCCCACCACATCTCCCTTCCACCGTACCTCCTCCTTTACCCCCACCCACCCCTCCCACAGCCAGGACCTACTAAGGGCTAGTCTGCCCCCCCCCCGCCCTCAGGCGGTCGACATGGGCGTCCCCTTCGTATTCCATCCTCTCCTACCCAAGTTGTATAGCTCTTTATTTCCTCTTTTCCTCTTCCTCTTCGTATTCCTCCTTTTGAATCCTCCTCCTCTTACTGCTTCTCCTCCTCCTCCTCCTCCTCCCTGCCTAGACAGTCCTCTGCAGCACACTACACTACACCTGGCTACACAACACCACACAACACCACGCTACACCGCACTGTACCCTGCCGCGCCGTGCCGCGGAGGAGCATCGTCAAGTAGCCTGAGCAGAGCGTCGCGTTGACTCTCTCTGTCTCCACTCACATCTCTCCCCCGCCCACTGTTTACCACCACGGCCGAAAACCTTCCCAAACTCTGTCTTAACCTCCATCCCGATGGTGTGTTCACAGCCCGTTCTGATTGACAGATGTGTATATTTTAACAGTTGGCTTTCTACTAATCCCCCCCCCACACACCCCAACCCCTGTTTCTCTCTCTTTGGCTCTACTGGGCTATTGATTTTCCTGGCAGGGTCAGGACCACTTCTCTAGGCTGTAGGGGGAGGTCCTGTGTGTGTGTGTGTGTGTGAGAGGTTGTTGATTGATGCTTGGCAACTCTACAGGGAGTGAGGGAGGGGGGGTGGGGGTTTGGGGAAGGGCCACCCCAGTGCCTCCTGAAGGGGGAGCAACGCCAGGAGAGTTGTTTACGTTGCGGCCCGCAGACGGAGGGGAACGCGCCCCAGCGGATGGACACAGTAAACCTGTGGTGTTTGGTTAATGTGAAGAACCAACTCGCCGCTTGCTTAGCGCATACTTCCGTGAGAGGATTTGACTGCTTTTAACCCGAGGGTCAGTTTACTGTGGGCTACAGGTCAAACGCTCAGTGTGTACAGAGCGAGGGTTTGGACCCCCTTGGGGTGGGCTGCTTTTCAACACATTCACTATTAGCCAGGGCCTAAGGGAGTAAACTAAGCATAAAGTAGCCATTTATTTGCATTCTGCAGTGAACAGCAGGACTTGGATAAGTGCTAAAGGTCGTAAGAAAGTTCCTGAAGGTCATTCAGGCTCATGTTAAGCACCTTGTGATATTCATAATTAAATTCGCCCTTTGCATCTAAAAAGTATTTAACCAAAGTGAATTTCTGCTCCTTGTTCTATGGTAAAAAAAAAAAAAGGGAGGAAGAAATGTTTGACAAAGAGAAGCAACCTTTTGACATCTCTCTCATCGGCAAGTTTAACCTACATCGCTCTTAACACGCCACTTTCCCTGACGCATCCCTGCCCAGCGACTGGGAGCACTTTGATATGGAAATGAGTGTAGTTCTATTTCTTTTTTTCTTTCTATTTTTTTTTTTGGGGGGGGGGGATTCTTTGACAGCGCTGGTCTGTGTTTACATAACACAGAGAGGCGGAGGCCCGCCAGAGACGACGTGCCAGGCCTGCGCGGAGAGCCCCGATAGATCTGCCCATCTGATCCTCGCCACGGGCACTCTGCAGAGAGGATGGAGCAGCAACAAGCCCTGGAATACATTACCCACTTCAGGCCTCTCATTCAGAAAAGACCGAGAGAGGGGGAGAGAAAGGGAGACAGAGAAAGTGGGAGAGGGAGGGGGGGGGGTGAGAGGGGTGGAAGGGGAGAGGGAGGAAAAGAGAGGGAGGGAGGAGAGTAGGAGGTGAGAGGGAAAGAGGAGAAGAGATTGCCACAAACAAACCATTAACCTCATTACCACTGAGCTAACCTAGAATACACACAGTCTACATGCAATACAATCAGACCAACGTGTGACAATTGTATATCTCAAACCGAGATTCTCGTGCCGTTAATTTGATATGCTGATGAGGGTAAACCAACCTTCTCCTCATATCTGAGTGATTCTGCTCTGAGAGTTAGTGCCGTGTATTGGTGGCATGATTCACCAACCCTTCTCACGTAACGCAAGGTCGGATTGTCCCTTGGTCTGTGATGTGGAGTCTCTAAATCTCAGAAGTACTTGTATTGATTGCATTTATAGTCTTGCTTGGAGGCTCCCAAAAAATCAAGCCATGGAGAAAAGTATAGGACAGGGTCTCTGTCTTGAGAATTCAGCTTCTTAATGATTTCTTTGGAACACTCATGCTGATGTGAGAAAAGCTCAAGGAGTTAAATAGAACCTGGAAACCCGAGGCAAAGTGATAATGTCGTTGAATACTCCTCCATTTCTGCCTGTGGTATGAAAAAAAATGGGGATGAATTTGATTATCGTGACAGTCTTGAATTGCAAAATGCCATCGAAGAAATCCTTGGCTGTGCTTAAGTACGTGGAATGAAAGGAGAGAGAGAAAGATTGGAGAAAGGTGGAGGAGAGGGAGGGAGTGCCACAAATGACACAGGCTTGTGTGTCACATCACTGAAATCAGAGGTGAAGGGAGTTTCAGTCATCTGTCTCAGCCCAAATCTCCTGTTGTTGCTTTTGTGAAGTCTGGAATCGTTGGGCAAGACACACAATGCATTCCCCAATACTTCCTAACTCTTCACACAACCACTTCGGAAATAAAATCAAACTCTAATCCTCGATCTCTTAAGCAAACGATGAAACCGAACTAATCCACAAACCAACAAAGCCAACTGCTAACTAGCATGTTCTACTCCTCCCTGTTTTGCGGGTGAATTTTGCATGATTGTAACAAAATCTATTTACCTGTCCGCTGTTCGAACATAGTGGAAGTTAAGGCCTTGAAATGAGGATGAAGGTCCCTGTCAGGTTGAGGAAATTTGATTTGAGAAGATGTTGTAATGTGCAGCTCTGCGAGAAAAGTGAGAAGCGAACTGGACGAGTCCCAATAGGCCAAGCCAGCATCGGCCGGGGAGTTAATTGAAGTGATAAACTGCCTGCCATCTGCCACTGGAAAGCTTCTCCTTCTCTACCCCCCCCCCCTCCCCCTGCCCTCTCTTTCTCTCTTTCTCTCTCTCTGTCTCTCTCTCTCTCTCTCTCGTGCGCGCTCTCTCCAGCGAAAGCTCTCTGTTCGCCGGGCAGCATTGATCCCCGCTAATTCCGAGGGAGATATTATTAGAGAGCGCCGTCGGGGGCTATCTGGACAGCCCCGACAGTGCGGAGGGAAAGGGCTCTCTAATATGACTTCATCCTCATCCGCCCGCGCGCTCTCTCACAAGCATCTGCCGGACCTTCGATGTCCACTTTCTGCAGACAAATGAGCTCTGACACCTCGCCTTTCCAAGGCACCTCGGAGCCGTTTGACCCCAGAAAACTGCCTCTGCCTCGCTGACGCTCCATTTTTTCATCTCTATCTGTGTCGGCGTGGCGGTGCAGCTGGTCGTTCGCTGGTGTGTAACTGAAGGAGGTTGAGGCTATCGACTCCTCCTCAATGCCACGGGTCATTCCTCCAAAAATGTGAGAACATTCCTCCAAAAATGTGGTAATGATCGTCAGCCCTTATATGCTTTGGCCTACCCTCCAGAAGTTTGTTCTTGGAGCCGGTTCCTACGCTGGCCGCATGGTAGAGATGCTGGCTCCGTTTTCCGACCGCACTTTTGTTTATAGACCATCAGACCTTCCATGTGGGTGTGAGATGCCAGTGGCCGCTTGGTGAGGCAAAGCGTGCCCTTTCGGAAAAAGGAAATGCATCTAAGTGAGCTGGATATTCAGATCGTTTTTTTTTTGGCTATTTTGTCGTTTACCAGAGGATCCTGTTAATATTCTTTCCGATATTCGGAGTCATTTGAGGCCTCCTACCACTCCCCCTCACTGCAACCCATCTGGCAAGTTAGGCGGTCGTTCCTTTTGTCCCGACGGACCCCGGAGAGGGAGTGCCTCAGATGGACGAGGCCCTGTCAGACCCTCGGCGTGATTGTTAGTAATGCAGAGCGCGCGCTGCCAGGGGAACTCATCCAGAAAAGCGGCTTGTTTGCTCTTGATCAGTGATGTGGCACCCCGGTTTATATTATCGCAGTTTACGCCGGCGATAAACACACAAGGGCTCTGATGCATAGCAGAACGGTGTTTGGGGGGAGGGGGGTGGGTATGGGTGGGTGGTGGGGGGGGGGGGGGGGAGCGTTGGGGTGTCGGAGGCACTCGTCGGTCCAAACCAGAGCTGTTTGTTTCTCCGTTGCACCACTGTACCCATGCCCCCCCCCTCCCTCCCCATGGTTTGATTACGCCCCAGACTCGAGAAGACAGGATCCGCCCCAGACAGGATCAAGCCCTGAGGCTTGGATCCTGTGCTCCTGACCACACGGTTCTGCCCATGGGTGAAGACTCCTATGTTTGTGGTACCAGGACCTCCCTGCCCTCTTGGGCGTGTCACCTGGGTGACAACCAATGGCACACAGGTCTTGGTGGTTGTGCCATTATTGCGTCATAGCTAACCTTGTCGCGGTTTTCCCCCAATTACGAGATGTCAGATTGGCTCACCCACACAGTCCTGTCTCTGATTTCAAAGCTGTGTAACATTCAGTAAGGACGCCCTCTTTTCTCTGGCATGTGCTGTCGCATCAAAGGGATATCAGGAATGAATCAGCTGTGCTTCACATGCACTTCATCAGGACTAAATGACACGGGAATCATAACAGCCTGTATGGACATGGTGGAGATGGGTGTGGGAGGGCATGGAACTTGGGGAGGGGGGCATGAGACGGTGGGGGCAGGGGCTTGGGTGTGGGATGGTGGGGGGGGAGGGGGGGGGGCAGGGGTCTGAGGGGGCCTGAGTCCGGGGGGGGGGCCTGTAGGACACACTGAGTCATGATTGGTTTGACGTTCGTTTGACGTGTCGGTCCTATTGATGACTCAGTGGGGAGTCTGGAGCGGTGTCCTCTGGGAATCGTAGTCTGGAGATGTGATCAAGTGCAGAGCGGGCAGGTAATGGAGCCTCCAGCTGGCCCGGGCTGACGTGGTCATTAGCCGCCATGGCCCATGCGAGGGCCCCCCTAGTAAGGGAGCTGTGGGGAGAGGGTGGAGAGGCTTCTTAATTCAGCCCACCTTCCACCTCCATCACGGCCAATGGCTCATTAGAGCAGCCACTGGGACAATCAATACTCCCATTAACCAAGTGCAGAAAATGAATGGATTTAAGCGGGCATGATTGGTCAGCGCTGCATCGTCTCGGGGAAAAAAAACTCACCTCGGCTCTGACTATCCCCTTTCTCTCTATTTCTCCATCTCTTGCTCTCTCTCTCAAGTTCCCCCCCCCACCCCCCTCCTTCCCTCCCTTTCTCAGTCTCCGGCTTTCGTTCCCTCCTCATCCCCGCAATGAGCGATTGCCAATTTCTTCTCGACCCTTTATACCTGTCTATAGTTTCTCCAGATGGTAAAATCATCGCATTAGAGAAAATAGGCGGTCATTGTCTAACGGGGGTGAGTCGCCGGTCGTCGCTCAGAGCGACTTGCAGCCGCACGCCGGGCTCCTTTCAGCTCCCGTCAGCCTGCCTTGTCGTGGTTTCCATGGGGCCGCTCACCTGCATGTCTCTCCTCTTTCATTTCCTTTAATTCGATTATTCCACATTCCCCACGCAGGGACGAACGATTGCCGGAGAAAAGGCGAGCTGGGCGCAGGGACTCGTTTTCGAAAAGCGCAGCACTTGCAAACCTCATTAACACACTTCAAAAGGAAATCTAAAAAATTAATAAGCCGGCAACAGTTTGCGTAAATTGAATAATTTAGTTGCTGTGCTAGTCCCCAAGATTATATTAGGTGCTGTGAAACTGAGTTGCAGAGAAAATGGCCTCCTGGTACACATAGTGTACACTGATGTTTCTCACCTGATAGTGTTGACTAGCTCCTGTGCTGTCTGCATGGTAGTGAGGCCCACAGCAAAGCATTGTTGTGTTTATACTAAGGGGGCATGTGTGTTTGTAAGTGTGAATGTGTGTGTATTTGGTGTTGTACGTGCATTTGAAATGTGTTGGTGTGTATTTAGTGTGTGTCTGTGTGAGCCCTAGACTTGATTGACAGTCTTCCTGCAGTCCCACTGTTCAAGTCAAAGGTGCTAACCTGGGGTCAGGATGGGGAAAGAGGGGTATAGAGCGCGCTCTGTGTTAGACGGTCATCACCACAGGGGGCGTGGCATGTGTGTGGTGGGGGGGAGAGTGGGGGAGGGGCATGGGGAAGCTGGTTTGTAGGGCTCCACGCCCCTTCCACCTCACCATAATCAAACTGGTGGGACCACTTCCACCCTCACATTGTCTCCTGTATTGGAACTGAAGAGGGGGGGGGAAGCGGGGGCGGCAGGGTGGGGGTCGGGGATGTAAGGGGCATTGGGGGCGGGGGTGCCGGGGAGGGGGCGGTTTGATGGGCGGCTGACGGAGCCGTGGCGAGCACGCCTGGTCCGTCCTCGCCTCCAGCGGCTCCCTTTCATCCTCTCCTTTCACGGGGACCAGGAACACGGGAGAGGGGTGTCCGGTTGCCGGTGAAGGTTGAGGGTGACACCTGTGTGTTCTTTTCGTCCTTCACTACCAAAAAGGAATCCTTCTCCTCGACACATGCCCCTGAGGGACGGTATCCTACCGCATTCATGCCAGATGTACAACAGCTCTTTGTGTAAGGTGCTGGGGAGTTACTGACGAGCTGTCAAGGATAAAGAATTCAAGAACAAATTAAAGTAATGGATATGTACAGTGTCACACCTTGCAGATTGTTATGGTCGTATGGTACTACTGTGTTGCTATAGTCACCGTCGCTAATGCTGCCAGGTGCTCTCTGGTCTAATTGAGTTAGTGTGTCACATTCTATATGCTTGGATCATTGGAAAAATGTTCCTGTATATGTTCAGGTTATTAAAAACCATTCTCAAATTCTCAGACTCTCATACAAAAGCTATTGTTTTTTAAGGTTGAGAAATAGGCCTGTTATGTGAAATCCGATGAAATCAGGCCTGACGGCTCGCACTGCAACAAACGCTCCAACTATTGGACCCAGTGGATTTTCGCTGAGGAAAGAATTGACGGTAAACTTTCAATTCAACCTTTACTTCATTCATTCAGCATTTTCACCACTGCATGCTTGATCGTGACTCATCCCCAGCTCTCCTGGAAGGATCCCCGACCTGTTGGTTTCTTGAGCCTAGCCGGCACCACGTTTCAAAGCCTTTCTACGTGGGTCTTGTAGTGCAAACCTAGCAGCCGTTCCAGTCAAGTCCCACATTACAGGGTTGAGGGTCGAAGCTTTCTACAGTCCTCTGTTGTGCCGATTGGGGAACTCTTCTGGAAGGGGAGCGTGGATGGGGCGATGGGGTTGGGGGAAGGGCTCTGCCGTAGCCTCTGAAATATTTAACCCAAACTAATTGGAGAGCACTTCCCATTTCAGGATTCCTCAACCTCTGGAAGGGGGGGAAAAAAGTAGGACCAGATCAAAGGATGCCGCTCTATCCCTCCGGAGAATGATATGAGAGGGAGAGAGGGAGAGGGTGATTGATAGGGAGGGAGGGAGAATGAGAGAGTTAAAGGAAAGTGAGTGAGGGGAGAATGAGTGAGAGAGTGAAGAGAGTGAGAGAGTGAGAGAGTGAGGAGAGTGAGTGAGTGAGTGAGTGAGTGAGTGAGAGAGGAGAGAGAGAGAGAGAGAGAGAGAGAGAGAGAGAGAGAGAGAGAGAGAGAGAGAGAGAGAGATGAGAGAGAGAGAGAGAGAGAGAGAGAGAGAGAGAGAGAGAGAGAGAGAGAGAGAGAGAGAGAGAGAGAGAGAGAGAGAGAGAGAGAGAGAGAGAGAGAGAGAGAGGAGGGGGAGGGGGAGGGGGGAGGGGGAGGGGGAGGGGGAGGGGGAGGGGGAGGGGGAGGGGGAGGGGGAGGGGGAGGGGGAATGAGTCAGTGAGGGAGAGTGAGGAAGTGATAGAGTGAGTAAAGGTATGGTAGAGAAAGGAAGAATGTATGAGAAATAAAGGGGTGAAGATGACAGTACCTTGGGAGGAATGGCGGTGAGTGAAAAAGTTGGGCAACGCGCCACTCCAACGGCGATAGAAGTGTGTGAGAGAGAGAGTGTGAGAGAGAGAGAAAGGGTGGGATGTAACCAATAAGGAGATGGCAGGGGATTCTGGGAAGTGTATGTCATCTTTCTGGTGTGTGTGTGTGTGTAGGCCTAGCGTGATCTAGGGAACACATGTGGCAAGCGTGTGTTCCCCTCCCTCCCCCCTTCTCTTACTCTCCCTCCCGTGGAAGATGGTGTTCTCACCACGACACACAGCTGTGTGTTCTTTCCCAGCTTCGCCCCCGGAGTTAGAGGTCACAGTCATACTTGCCTCTGTGTGTGTGTGTGCGCGCACGCGCGTGTGAGCATGTGCTGTATAATGGCCATGTCATGAGCTCTCTACCTAAACCCTGCTATCTTGTGTATCTTTTATCCTTCCATCTCTGCATCACCCCCCCCCCCCCCCCCCACAGACACACAACGCTTAGCTTCAGTAGAAGCCTCTACCCGTTTCTTTATTTCCTTAACCCTCTCTGTCTCCCTATAACTCTCTCCTTTTCCCCTTTCTCCGTCTCTCTTACTCTCTCGACTCTCTCTCTGTCTATTGTCTCTCTGTCTATTGTCTATCTCGTTCTCCGTGTCTCTACTCTCTCTCTCTCTTTCTCTCCGTCCCCTCTTGTAGTGAGTGACAGCTCCAGCTCATCTCATAATCTGCCGCGTCGCCCCCCCTCCCCCCACTCCCCCTCCCGAACTCCACTCCAGTCAATTAAAAATCAATACAATGCTCATCTCTAATCTCCCTCCTGCGGGGCTTTGATCCATGCCTCATTAGAAGCAGGCTGGATGTACCTCTGCTGCCAGACGACTCACACACACACACACACACACACACGTATTTACTCGTACACAATCAACATTAGACGCATAGAAAGTTGTACTTACACATTCTCTCTTCTCTCTCTCTCTCTCTCTCTCTCTCTCTCTCTCTCTCTCTCTCTCTCTCTCTCTCTCTCTCTCTCTCTCTCTCTCTCTCTCTCTCTCTCTCTCTCTCTCTCTCTCTCTAGTATCTCTCTCAGTATGTGCACCTCTCTCTCGTCTCGCCTCACACAGCTCTGCATCGTCATTCTCAACAGAGAGCCATTCATGAATTCATTTCAGATCCTCATCAGAAAAACATGTAATGGCAGAATGAAGTCTCAACCTCATCTATTAATGGGCAACCCCATGTACCACCTTTGTAATACATTTTGAGGACATGCCTTGGAAAGGATCGCTAAAGATGCCTCATGTCTAATTGATACTTAATGCAGCACTTCGCTTGATGCCCAATACTATACAGGATGTACTGTGTTTGAATTAAGTAGATTGTGGGTCTGCAGTCTTTACAAATGAAGGCACATGAAATGCTTGAGGCATGGTTTGTGGTAAATGAAAGGCGATTGACAAATTAACTTAATAAGTAGGTCAACTACATGAACCACACACACACACACACCAACACACACACACACCTCCAACCCACCCCGGCCCCCAAATGCTTTCCCCTGGGTTTATACTTCTGAACCAGGCTTTATCTAAGGACCGTTGACTGTCAACTTCTTCATGGCTTCTCTCAACACTCAGCAATAAAGACAAGTATAAGGTTAAAAGCCCATGTGAGGGCAGGTGTGTGTGTGTGGGGTGGGTGTGTGTGTGTGTGTGTGGACGCCTGTGCACCCGCACGTGTGTGTGCGTGCGTGTGAGAGCGAGAGAGGGAGCGTGTGTCTGTAATGTGCGTGCATCTGTAACATGTGTGTGTGTCCCAGGTGTGTGTGCGTGCGTGTGAGAGAGGGCGAGAGAGAGAGCGTGTCTGTAATGTGTGCATCTGTAACGCGTGTGTGTCCCAGGTGTGTGTGTGTGTGTGGTGTGTGTGAGATAGAGCGAGAGAGAGAGCGTGTCTGTAATGTGTGTGCATCTGTAACGCGTGTGTGTGTGTGCGCGGAATCTCAGCATTCTAGTGAGCAGCTCTTGAAGCTAACCTATGGAGTGCAGCCTGGAGGACAAGGCTTAGGGAGCAGGTGTGCTGGGGTCCCTCTCCGTCTCTCTCCCATTCTTCTGACATGAATGGCCTGGACCCCGAGACATGAGAGGCGTGTATAGGCACCTCCACGATGGGGAAATAGTTCATCTCCTAATTTTATCCTTCTCTCAC